>NC_064810.1:74299714-74364003 GCF_023721935.1 Panthera uncia | reverse complement strand
TTTTTTTTCCTTCCCCTCCCCCATGGGTTCCTGTTATGTTTCTCAGGATCCACATAAGAGTGAAACCATATGGTATCTGTCTTTCTCTGTATGGCTTATTTCACTTAGCATCACACTCTCCAGTTTCATCCATGTTGCTACAAAAGGCCATATTTCAAAAAAAAATAATAAATAAATAAATAAATAAATATGAAATTTATTGTCAAACTGGTTTCCATACAACACCCAGTGCTCACCCCAAAAGGTGCCCTCCTCAATACCCATCACCCACCCTCCCCTCCCTCCCACGCCCCATCAACCCTCAGTTTGTTCTCAGTTTTTAAGAGTTTCTTATGTTTTGGCTCTCTCCCACTCTAACCTCTTTTTTTTTTCTCCCCCTCCCCCATGGGTTTCTGTTAAGTTTCTCAGGATCAACATATTGTTTTACTGAGCCCCTCTATGGGCACTTTCAGTGGCACAAATCTTTTTACCTTTTAAGGTAGGTTCTCCATTACCAGTAATAGATAACTAACAGGCTATTTCTAACTTATGTAAGCTTTCCATTCTGGAATATTTTATGCATGTGTTTTTCAGATAAATTAGAATCAACTTAAGTAGTAAGCTAATTAAGCTCATCCCAGCACAGTACCAAGGAAAATATGTGCAAAAAACATGAACAAACGGGAAACAGATGGAGCTGGTAACAATAATTTTCAAAAATTAAAAATTGTAAATTGTAAATGTTAAGATGTTACTTCACTTCTCCTGGCCTCTCTTACTTCATCTGTACAATGGGGCAGGGGAAGAAAAGGAAAAAGACAATCTATAAGATCTGTTTTAAGTATAGTAGCTTATGAGCTTAAAATGAAATGCTAACAAGGCAGACACATACAATTGCGTTCCTGCCAAACTTTGTTCTATTTATCCACCTTATATTTCATCTAAGACTAACAACTCTTATTGGACATAGATCAGATCAGATATATTTGGGATTTCTTACTTTTTTTCTTGAGGCGGGGGAGGTTGGTTAAGACAAAAAAAATAGCACTGTCTAAAACACCAAATAGCTTTCTGAAGCCAGCAGATAGAGGTCAGATGTATACGTTGCCTTTCATCAGAAACATACCATGGATATAGGTAGCCCACCTAAGCAGTGATTGTAGTGAGTCAGTACATGAAGTTTAGGAATAAAGGAGAATTATTTGACCATCTGAGAAAAGTGAAATCTTGTAAGTGGCTATTACAAGACACAATAGACAATATTCCTTGTCAATCTGGAAAGGTGAAGAAAAAAAGATAGTGTAGTTGTTTGTGAGATCTAACTATGCTCTTTTCCTCTCAGTGAAAACAGTGAAGATGAAAGTAATTATATCATGTACTCTTAAACCAGGAAAGCTCAAGAATGATACCATCCCAATCCAGATAGAATGAAGGGTATTTTCTTGGTTGGCAACCAGAAGGATCCATGTGCCAAGGGCCAATCATACACAACTACTGGCTGAGGGATTATCAGAACAATTTCCTAGAGATGAAAGGTTTGTTTCCTGACTGTAGGAACCAGTAGTGATTAAAGATACCAATCAAGAAAGCAACAGAAATTACTGTTTCAGAACATAAAGATGTTAAAATCATGATGAAAATGAAAATGCTAATCAAGCAAGAATGAAAACACTTGTTATGTGCTACTATTTTTCCCCTCCAGTTTAACCCAGAAAAATACCAGACCCAAGAGGTTTACATGTTACACTAATTAACCAAGAAACTTCAACACAGAAGGCCAAATGGATTCCCTAACTTTTTTCCCCTTACGTTAATTATTGTAGCATGTTCACATGCTACCAATTATCAAAAGCTCACAAATGTAAATTACAGTGTCAATGAGTGCTTGGTGAGGTAGACTTAACTCTACCAGTAATATGCCGTATGATAGTGGACCCAAACATAGCCCACTTCTGTCATGGCCATTAAAGTGAGATAGGGAATGCAGGGCAACAAGATTATATGTAGACTCTTTATAACACCATGAATTTAATTGTCTCTTATAGGCCTGTGCTCAAGTTTCTTGATGTCAGACAGAGTTGATGTTTTGTATTATTGATCAAAAGATCAATGGTAGACTCCATGAGAACCAGAAGAACCAGGCTTTTGTGTAGATAAAATAAGTGGGTAGACCAGCTGAGTATATTAATGGATGGTAAAAATATTTTTGATAGCCAGATGAAAAAGTTAATAAAACACACAACATCTTCAAAGTAAGTGTCACAGTCCCAGAAAGGCCCACACACTCTGTTAATTGTGAATAAAGGCAATCAGTATAAATTTGTTTGCCAAGTTAGCTAGTTAACACTTGGATCCTTAGGGAAAGAAATGAAGATATGTAGGATTCAAGGAGCTACACAGAGCTTACCTAGGGTTTGACATGTAACAGATGGTCAACAATATTCACTGTTTGAATGGGTGAATGAAAATGGAAAACAACAACTGGAATGGAGATAGGGTGAAAGGGGGCAAAAGCAAGCTAAAAAAGAAAATGTGAGTCATCAAATTAAACCTATTCCACAGATTTATAAATTTTATTTTCATGAATTTAAATAACACTTGTCTCTTTCAAACATGGAATGCCAGTGTCTGCTAATTTATTTGATCCTCACCACAGCTCCATGGTGATGTAGCTCCACCAAGGTCACAGATCTAGGATGCTGCAGAGCTGGCCCTGGAACTCAGTCTTATTTCATCCCTCTATGCATAACACCAGCATTGACCCATCAATAGAGAGACTTTACTAGCATAGAAACTCATTAAAATTGTGTTTACACTAACAATAACTCAAAATCATATTTATTTAACTTGATGTCTCATTAGCTTATGGGAGTCATTACTGCCTGTCAGTCAGAGAGAGCAAATGAATGAATATTCTTCACAACAGAAGAACAAGCAGAACAATAATTAATGAATTTCTTTTTTTTTTAAATGAATTTCTTAATAATAGCCTTATGTTCATGTACATTGATTTACAATTATGGAATATACACTTAGAACTTCTGGAAAACTATTATTTTCTTCTATGGGCCAAGAATAAATCTATTGATAGTTATTAAAAATACATTCTTTTAAAAATTCTATTCCTGGGGTGTCTGGGTGGCTCAGTCAGCTAAGCATCTGACTTCAGCCCAGGTCATGATCTTGCAGTCACGGGTTGGAGCCCCATGTCAGGTTCTGTGCTGACAGCTGAGACCCTGGATCCTGCTTCAGATTCTGTGTCTCCCTCTCTCTCTCTGCCCCTCCATGCTCATGCTCTGTCTCTATCTCTGTCTCAAAAATAAGTAAACATTAAAAAATAATAAAACGAATAAAAATTCTATACCTAATAACCTCTTATATATGAATATTTTTTTCAATGTCAATAACCTCATTGGCTTTGAATTGTTTGTGCTGTCAAATTCCAGCATTTATTTCATTTAGCTGATAAAAATGGATATATCAAAGATGTTTCCTATGTGGAAGCATAAAGAGCTTTGTTACTGAGGTTTCTCTATAGCTGGCCCTTGAATTTTTAATACGTATTAGTAAAATGAGAGAAAAATTTAATATATCACCTCACAAAACCTGCTCCCATTGGAAGTTTTATAATTAACAAATTCAAATGAATTTTGAAAAAGTATGTCTATACCTTAATGTCATATAACATGATTCTCTGTAAATCCTTATATAATAATTCGCATAAAAATTGGTTTGAGGAATGCCTGGGTGGCTCAGTCAATTAAGCATCCAACTGGATTTTGGCTCAGGTCATGAACTCATGGTTTGTGAGTTTGAGACTTACATTGTGTTCTGTACTGACAGTGTGAAGCCTGCTTGGGATTCTTTCTCTCCTTTCTCTCTCCTTTCTCTGTCCCTCAACCACTCATGCTCTCTAAATAAATAAATAAATAAACATTAAAAAATATTTTTAAAAATTGGTTTGAACATTCAATTCTCCTTTATTTTATAGACCAAAGAAATAAATTCTAAAATATAAATCCACTAAAGACAAACAAAGCCCCTACACAACATTAAGCATATAAAATACATTTTTAGATATACCATAAACCATGAAAACATGGGCCATGTTTTCATAGCTATTTGGGGATGTTTAAGAATGTCTCAAGTACAAGTGGCATTTGAGCTGAGCTCTTGAATGAAAAAGTAAGATACACAACAAAAAGATCAGATGTAAAGAGGATGTAAGATAGAAGAAATAACAAGGGAAGATACCTAGAGATTGAGAAGATGACCTTGCTCTCAAGAACAGAGATTGGTGCTGTAGCTCTGATGAAAGAATTAGAAAGTCCCAAATAGAGTTTTGATGACAGGGCTTTGGGAAGTCATGGGTGTTTCTTCTACCTGATAGCGAATATCTAAGTAATGGAAACTAACATAATTGTCAAAAAATTTTAAAACTTAAGATTTCTGCATTTGAATAAAAAAAATCTATAAAATCTCCACAGCTAACATCATATTTAATGGTAAGAAACTCAAAGCTTTCTCACTAAGATTAAGAACAGGGCAAAGATATCTCTTCTCACTACTCCTTTTTGACATCCTACTGGAAGTATTAGCTAATAAAATAAGACAAGAAAAGGAAATAAAATATATACAGATTGGGAATAAAGATATAAAACTGTCTTTGTTCTCAGATTACATGATTTTTGCCTATGTAGAAAATCCAAAAGAAGCAACAACAACAACAAAACCTTTTTGAACTAATAAACAATTATAGCAAGGTTGTAGGATATCTGGTTAATATACCAAAGACTATTACTTTCTTATTTACCAGCAATGAACAAGTATAATTTCAAACTAAAAACATTATCACTAAACTAGCCTTTAAAAAATGTTATAGGGGCTTATTTAAGTTAAAAAAAAGAAAAGGAACTAGTTGGTAAGGAAAACATGAAAGAATAAATCTCACTGGAAGGACAAATATACAGTAAAGGTAAGTGGATTAATCACTTGTAAAATTAGTATGAGTTTTACAAGACAAGTGCAATAAGAATATCTATGATTACAATAATTAGTTAAGGTTTATACAAGTAAAATGTAACAATGAAAACACAAAACATGGAGAAGAGAGTAACAATGGAATCATGCTTAATTTGTTATCAAATTAATATATGTTGGTATATGTAAGCTTCGTGGAAATGATATAACAGGGGCGCCTGGGTGGCGCAGTCGGTTAAGCGTCCGACTTCAGCCAGGTCACGATCTCGCGGTCTGTGAGTTCGAGCCCCGCATCAGGCTCTGGGCTGATGGCTCGGAGCCTGGAGCCTGTTTCCGATTCTGTGTCTCCCTCTCTCTCTCTGCCCCTCCCCCGTTCATGCTCTGTCTCTCTCTGTCCCAAAAATAAATAAAAAACGTTGAAAAAAAAGAAATGATATAACAAAAGTCTGCAGTAGGTACATAAAAAAAAGAGGAAGAGAAAGGAATGTAAGTATATCACTAAAGAAAGTCATCAAATCACAAAGCAAAAGAAAAGTAATGAAACATAGAGGAACTATAAAAACAGTCAGTAAACAATTACCAAAATTAAGTACACACCTGTAAATAATTGCTTTAAATATAACTAGACTAAATTCTCCAGTTAAAATCATAGAGTGTTTAAATGGATAAATAAAAATAAGACCACTCTATATGCTGCCCACAAGATATTCACTTTAAACGTAAGAACACGCAAAAGTGAAGGGATATAAAAGATATTCCATGCAAACAGAAACCAAAAGAAGGTCAGAGTAGCTATACTTATGTCAGATAGAGTAGATTATAACACAAAGACTCTAATAAGAGGCAAAGATGGGCGTTACATAATGATAAAAGGGCCAAACAACAAGAGGCTATAACATTTGTAAATATTTATGAACCTAACATAAAATCACCTACATATATAAAGCAAATATTAACAGGCTTAAAGGGAGAAATAGACAATACAATACATTCTTTCAAGTGCATATGGAACATTTTCCAGGATGCATCATATGTTAGGCCACAAAACAAGTCTTAATAAATTTAGGAGGATTAACATCATATCAAGCATCTTTTTTCACCACAATGGCATGAAGCTAGAAATTAAACGAAGAAAACTGGAAAACTTACAAATATATGATGATTAACACACTACTGAACAACCAATGGGTCAAACAAGAAATTGAAAGAAAAATTTAAAAAAGAATACCTGACACAAATGAAAGTGGAAATATAATACACCAAAAATTTTTGGATATAGCAAAAGCAGTTCTAAGAGGAAAGGTCATAGTAATAAATGTCTACCTCAGGAAGTAAGATACATTTCAAATAAATAACCTAAATTTACACTTCAAAGAACTAGAAAAAGAAGAACAAATGAAGCTCAAAGTTACTAGAAAAAAGTTAATAAAGATGAGAGCAGAAATAAATGAAATAGAGACTAAAAAGACTAGAAATGATCCATGAAACTAAGGGATGGTTCTTTGAAAATATAAACAAAATTGACAAGCTTTTACTTACATCACCAAGAGAAAAAGAGAGGATTCAAATAAATAAAAACAGAAAAGAAAGAGATGTGACAACCGATACCACAGAAATACAAAGGATCATAAGAGACTATTATGAACAATTACATGCCAATAAATTAGACAGCCAAGAAAAAGTGAATAAATTTCTAGGAGCATACAACCTATCACAACTGAATCATAATGAAATAGAAAACTTGAACAGACCAATTACTAGTAATCAGATTGAATCACTAATCAAAAACCTCCTAACAAACAAAAGTCACTAGTGACTTCTATCAAAAATTTAAATGAAAATTAATACTAATCCTCAAACTCTTCCACAAAATAGGAGGGAATTGTTGCAAATTCATTTTATGAGGCCAGCAATCCTCTGATACCAATATCAGACAATAATGTCACAAGAAAATAAAATGACAAGCCAATGAAATAGATGTAAAAATCATCAAAAGACTATTAGCAAACTGAATTGAACAATACATTAAAAGGATTATATACCATATCAAGTGGGATTTATTCCAGGGATGCAAGGGAGGTTCAATATCTATATGTCAGTCACTGTGATATAACACATTAGTAAAATGAAGATTAAAAATCATATAATCATCTCAACAGATACAGAAAAAGCATCTGGCAAAATTCACCATTCATTTATGATAAAAGTGGGTATAGAGGGAACCTATCTCAACATAATAGGGGCTATATGTGACAAGCTCACATATAGCTAACATCATACTCAATGGTGAAAAGTTGGAAGCCTTTCCTCTCAGATCAGAAATAAGACAAGGATAACCACTCTCATCACTTCTACTCAACATAATTATTAGAAGTCTTAGCTGGAGAAATTAGTCAAGAAGAAAAAGGCATCCAAATTTGAAAGAAACAAGTAAAATTTTCACTATTTGCAGATGACACAGCACTATATATTGAAAACCCTACAGACTTCATCAAAAAACTGAGCACTAATAAATTCAATAAAGTTACAGGATACAAACTCAATACATAAAAATATATTGTGTTTTTATATACAATAATGAATATAATAATGAACTATCACAAATAAAAATAAAATAATCTCATCTACAATTGTACCAAAAATAATAAAATACCTAGAAATAAATTGAACCAAGGAAGTGAAAGACCTGTACTTAGAAAACTATAAGACATTACAAAAGAAACTGACGAAGAAATAAATGAATGGAAAGATTTTCTGTGCTCACAGATTAGAGAAAACTATATTGATAAAATGCCCATACTACTCAAAGCAATTTACAAATTAAGTACAATCCCTATAGAAATCAAATGATGGTATTTTTCAAAGAAACGGAACAAATAAATTATTAAATTTGCATGGAATTATGAAACAAACAAACAAACAAAAGTGCTGAAAAGCAAAAGTAATCTTGGGAAGGAAAAACAAAGCTGGAGGCTTCATGCTTTCCAATTTCACACTAGGTTACAAAGCTACAGTAGTTAAAACAGTATAGTATTGTCATAAAAGAAGACACATAGAGAGATCAATAGAATAGAATGGAAAACCCAGAAGTAAACCCATGTATGTATATGGCCAATTAACTTACAACAATGGAACCAGGAATATACAATGGAAAAAAAAAGACAATTTCTTCAATCATGGTATTGGGAAAGCTGGATAGTTACATGCAAAAGAATAAAACTTGACCACCTTATACCAAACACAAAAATTACCTTAAAATGGATTAAAGATTTGAATGTAAGACCTGAAACCATAAAACCCTAGAAGAAAACATAGGTGGTACATTCCTTGACATAGGTCTTGGTGATGAGTTTTTTGAATCTTATATCAAAAGTAAAGGCAAGGAAAGTCAAATAAATAAGTGGGACTACATCATACCAAAAATATTCTGCAGAGCAAAGGAAATAATCAATAAAAGGATTAACCTAATGAATGAGAAAAATATTTGCAAATCACATGTCTTCTAAGGGACTAATATCAAAATACACAAAGAACTCACGGAACTCAATAGCAAAAGAACAAACAATCTTAATTTAAAAATGGGCAGAAGATCTGAATACACATTTTTACAAAAAAAGACATGCAGAGGGCCAAGAAGTACATAAAAAGATGTTAAACATCATTAACCATCAGATTAAAGCTAATCAAAACTGCAATGAGATAACATCTCATACCTGTTAGAAAGTCTATTATTAAAAAGACAAGAGGGGTGTCTGGGTGGCTCAGTCGGTTAAGCACCTGACTCTTGGTTTCAGCTCAGGTCATGATCTCACAGTTCATGAGTTTGAGCCCTGCATCGGGCTCCGTGCTGACAGCTCAAAGCTTACTTGGGATTCTCTCTCTCTTTCTCTCTCTCTCTCTCTCTCTCTCTGTCTCCCTCAAAATAAATCCCTCAAAATAAATAAGTAAACTTTTAAAGAAAGAAAAGAAAAGAAAAGAAAAGAAAAGAAAAGATAATATGCTTTTCACTAGTGTAGGTGACCAGTAAAACTAATTGGGGATTTTCTTTCCTAATAAGTTGTGACTTTATATGCATTTATCCTATAACCTGTTTTTCATCTTGACCTAGCTTAATTATCTTTCTAAACAAGATTTTCTCTAATGAAAAGTAATTAGAATGATGTGAAATGGACTAATGAGGCACAGCTTCATTTTCATTAATTTGCACACAGTGTCATTGAAAAGTGTGGGTAAAATTAAGATGTGGAAAACCAAGTTGAACTTTTCTGTAAATATCACATATCTATATGTCCAAGGACATCTAGACATGTTGCACTTGAAATTGCTAAAGCATGTCTAATAAATGAGTCAGCTTATGTTCTTAAGTATAGTTTCAATCTCAGGAGTTTCTGAGCCCTACTTGTAAAACTGATTGCCCTTCTAGCAAATAAAGGTCAGGACTTTGTATGACTGAAAAGAACTATTCATGTCAGTCAACCATTTTAAACAATTCACAATATTGTAAATAAATTGTATCTCACAAGTTGATAATTGAGAATTCTCTGATCAAAATGATGAACAATTGATAGGTAGGAATTTTCAATTAGTTGAAGTGTCAGTCAAAGACCACCCAAAAAAGGAACTGGATAAAAACTTCAAGTTTTCTTTTCAAGGTCTCTATCTATCTGGTCCATGTCAACTCCTGCTCATCTTTTGGCCCCACACTAGTATATCTGAGCACACAGATGGAGGAAAACATCTTTTTCTTATCACAAGCAAGTAAGAATTTCAACATGCAGTACTCTTGAACAGAACTTTCTGCAATGATGGAAATGGTCTATTCCTGCACTGTCCAATAGAGTAGCCACAAGCCACTCGTGCACTTGAAATGTGGTTGTTGTGACTAAGGGATGGAATTTTTAATTTTATTTCATATTATTTAATTGATATTTAAATTTAAATAGCCATATGTGTCTAATGTCTATAATATTGGGGAATTCAGTTTTGAAGTATCAGAAATTAGTTACACTTTCTTGAAACAAGAATTAGGAAGTGCTATTCCCCAGTCAGATGCATATACTGCCTTTTAATAACCTGTGAAGTCAGGCTTTTAAAACCTTTTACATAGGCCCCACAATATCAGGTGTTCACCTTTCTTCAGATTTGTACTGAGAATGTCCATTATTCCTCAGAAGTGTATACTTCTTCATTACCCCTTGCATTTCTCTTGATTACAGATGATTACTGTTCGCCTTCTATTCTAAGCCTGGGCTGCTCCTTGTCCATAACACAGATGTAGCCTAGGAATGGATAATGGGAGGAGTATCCTTTATTATATTTCATGACCACTTATTATAATATTCATTAGAAAAATAATTAGTCTAATTTAGAAATCCTAAATGTAACAGGTTGTTGAATGGATTTATGTGATCCCTGAATTGTAGCTAAATCCAGGATTAAAATATTCAGCATTGAGAACTCCACATTCTAAAGAAGTTTCCTAGATTTAGAGCCATACACCCTTTACTGTGCTTTACTAAGAGATAGAAGAATTACCACCAATTACTACCACCAATCATCACCTCACCCCTCCCTCCCATTTATTTTTATTTTTTATTTTTTTTTATTTTTATTTTTTTTATTTTTATTTTTTATTTATTTTGGGGACAGAGAGAGACAGAGCATGAACGGGGGAGGGGCAGAGAGAGAGGGAGACACAGAATCGGAAACAGGCTCCAGGCTCCGAGCCATCAGCCCAGAGCCCGACGCGGGGCTCGAACTCACAGACCGCGAGATCATGACCTGGCTGAAGTCGGACGCTTAACCGACTGCGCCACCCAGGCGCCCCCCTCCCTCCCATTTAATACAAGAAAAGGATTAGTGATAAGAGAAGGTGTTCATTGAGCTAGGCCTTTGAGGAATGCAGGGTTCATGAAGGCAATCCATTCTTTTCCCTCCTTGTGGGTTAGGAGAAGAAGAATATCTCTCCCACAGCCAAATGGGGAATGGTCCAAGAAGATATCACTCTTAAAACTTGAGTTGATGCCAAGGAGAGACTGCCATCTTATTCCCTGACTGGACGTTTGCTAAATTGAGCAAATAAGCATCTCTGTCCTAATAGTCCTAAAACAGGGAGTGATTAACAAGATCTTGGTAGAATGTGATTTGTGTTACCTGGAGTTTGGGCGTAAGAGAATATAGAAAATGGTGCTTGTTTCTAGTGTAGAGACTTGGAAATCAGGTTGTCTGCTAGAATAGATCATTGAGAAGGCCTTGCAGTAGTGTGCTATGCAAAGAAAGAAGATGGGAGTAACATCACTCCAGAGATCCTGGAATCCCCTGGCTTTACATGTTGAAGGTCCAGTTGGCTGTGGGTAAAAAAGGGGATGCTTTATCAGAAAGTTGTTAGTATTGTCTACCATTGATGGGCAATCAGAGAAATAGTTATCTCCCTGAGAGGGTTCTCAGCATCAGAGGATCCCAGGAAATTGAACATTACTCCAAGAAAACCATGATAGTGTTTATATGGAGACAATGCACCAGCTGTAGTCCTTTCGGCAGAAAGAACCAGGCTAAGCCAGAGTAAAGTCATGCATACCACTCCACTATCTTGTGTGTCTGGTCACAAAGAGATTTCTGCCTTTCCTCTCCTTTTCCCCTTTCCTGAACCACCAGAGCCTCCAGGCCCAGAATAGGTAATGGAAGTTACCAGGGGGAACCCTCTTTCCCACCACTCCATAAAGTTAAGGATCTTAGTTTTAGTTTCCAAAGGAGAAGAGCCATAAACTGAAATCAGTCATGAGATTAGAATTTTATTCTAAAGTGAACCAAGTGGTTGGAGAATCATAGAATCTGCCCCATATGGCATTAAGAAGCAGGGAAGGGGGATTTGACAAAATGAAGTTAAAAGTAGTGATAGGAAGAACAAAGCAAAACAAAATATAAATAGGTTTCATGCTTGTATCCATCAAGTTATGATTACTTAATTATATAAGAAGCATGGATGCACTTCTTTTTTTATGTCTTTTAGCCCATTTTTAACAGCACTACATCTTGATCCACATTAATAAATGAATGTTTCTAAACCATACTACCAATCCTTATCACATATCACTAATACTATACTGTACACTTTACCAAAAAGAAAAATAAAGTTTTTAATGAGACAGAGTGGATGATGGGAATCCCATGTGTAAGTTTTATTTTTCTTTTGAAAAAATCTGCCTTGCTGCTGCTGAAACAAACAGTTGGTGGAGAAAATGAAGCAATAGTTTCAGGTCTAATTGAAAGGGTAACTGCGTCTCTCTCTAAAGCTCTGCCCTGGCTGTTAACTCTCCTGGAAAGCCCCTCTGGAAACTGCCTCTGGAGCATCCTTTAATTAACCTCAGTGGGGGGAAACCTTACTCTCTTAGGGTGAACATGAATTTTGGAGACAGCTTAAACTCAATTTCATGCATTTTTCATGTAATACATATCAATTATGGTACCAAGTCCTGAGGGTGGAGCATGTTATATAAAGGGAAAAACATCTAGGCTTTTGTATCAGACATTGATTTAAATCCAGGCTGTAGACTTCACTGGCCATGAGAATGCTCCTTAATATCTTTGAACAACCATTTATTCTTCAGTGAAGTAGAAATAAAACGTTATAATTATAATTTATAATTATATTAGAAGACTTAATGATATATTATTTGTAAAGTATATAGTATCTGGGATTTAGTAAACATCTAAATGTTACCCACCCCCAATATAGAAAAATTTATCATGTCATGGCCCCTAAGCTTACAGTCTAATTGTGGAGACAGACATAGAATGCTAATTACAACAAAATGTAAGTAGGAGCAGATTGCTCTGGAAATAAAGAGACAGATGATTGACTTTCTTTCAGGAGCTGGAATGGAGACAGTTGAGCTGAGGCTTGCAGAAAAATAAATTCTTCAGGTAGAAAAGGTGTTGGACACAGAACAATTCAGGCACAGCCAAAGGCAAACGCAGAGAAGTATGAAATGTTTGGTATATTTGGAGAGTGGGAAGAAGTGAAATGTGGCTACAGCATATGGCCTATGGAGGGGAATGGCAGGAGATGTAGCTGGAAAAGCAGTTAGGGCCAAAATGTCAAGGACCATCAATGCTCTGCTAAAGGGCTTGGCATTTATCCAGCAGGCAATGGGATCCAGCAGAGGTTTTTAGCAGCCAGTGAAATGAGTACATTTGTTTTTTAGGAAATATTCCTCTGGCATCACAGTGGCTGATGAATTGAAGTGGAGAGAAACTGGTGTCAAGACTTACAGCCTCCTAACTGGGCTCCCTGACACCATTTTAGACACGCTGAAGTTGAGGTGCCTATGGGACACCCAGTGAAAATCACACTCACAAAGATAAGCAAAGGATAATCCCATGTAAGTCCAGATCAGTTACAGGGTCATTATTTCCAATGAGAACACATTTTCTTCCTTAACAAAAGGATTCATTTCAGGATCTCAGAGTACCTTTAAATAGCAAATTTCTTAGTGCATTTAGGTATCACTTTAGAGTAGAGGTGGAGAAAGTCAAGAAAACCGGAAAGATACAGTCTCAAGATTCTTATTAAAAATCATCTTGGAATGAAAATAAAACATTTTTGAAGTTATTGTGCATCAGTGAAAAAAATAATTTTATTTACAAAATGTTTTAGATATGATTTACAGCAATAGCTATTTCCTAAGATGAGGACAATGTGTTTTCTACTCTTCCATAGACTGCACCCCACAGATTTCAGCAATAGCTCAAAACATTGTTGGGAAACCTCTCTGAGGAATGCCTTCAGCATATTCTTTGAACTATCCTAACAGCTATTTGTCTAAGAGTGTCTCATTGCACATACATCAAGTATCAGCATATATTATGCCTTCTAAAATACCTTACATTGAAACTAGTTCAGAGAATTCTTTCTTGGTAAATAAAAGTTATTTGGCAGAAACTGAAAGTTTCGTATCAACATTCATTCTTTGTTAAACAAGTACTTTATAGAAAAAATAAATAAAAATCATACTTTATCAGCCTTCCTTGTAGCCATACGTGGTCATCTGTCTATATTCAAGCTAATAGAATGTAAATAGAAGGATGTTTGGCATGCCCAGAAAAGCTGATTAAAATGAGCTGATTTGTCTTCTAGGAAAACATTTTGTTAGCCCCTGCTTCTTCCAGCTGCCATTATGGAAATGTAGATGCAATGGCTAGAATTCCAGTAGCCACCTTAAAATGAGAGGTGACGAATGCTTATCACTGAAGGTGGGAAAACAATAAAATAGAAAATTGGGTTCACAATGTCCTCTGAAAATCCTATGCCAACTATAATTGTACACCTTCAGACCTCTTTTATGTAATAGAAATAAGCTTCGGTCTTGTTTAAACCACAAGTATTATGAATTTTTGTTGTTATATTAAGGTGAAAATTAATCCTAACTGACACATGTTATATTACAATAGAATGTATTCTTGTCTACATAAGTTATCAGGATAAGCATGCATTAAATGAGTTAAGAAGAAATGTTCCATCACCCTGAATATTATAGTTTGACAGATAACGGTAATGAGAATAAGAATATCCCCTCTTATGAGTGCAGGATTTTAGAGATAGGAAATTTTCTATACATGATCACATTAATCCTTGATGTAACTTGTGACAAATTAGCAGGACTACTATTCCCCATGTAAACAGATGACGAAATTGGAATTAAAACTCAAAGTAACCTGCCCAAAGTCAAATGATTGCAGTTGATGGAGTTGCAAATCAAACACTTTGACTTAAAATTTATTGCTTTCCTGCTGATAACTTGCAGGTTCTATACACGTAAAAATAAGTCATATTGCTATATTCCATTTATTACCTGATTCACTTACATGTACCTTTGTTTAAAGAAAGTAACTTGAAGAAAATGGTTTCAGTAATTTTCCAATGGGCTTCTGTTTTGGCCATGTTGGAATAACAGTGATTAGATTTACCTTCCCACCTTAAACTCCGAAAATCAGACAATGGTTTTCAGACACTGAAAAACAGGCAGTGAACAACTGCCATCCTTGAGAGAAGGGAAACAAATATGTTGAGCATTACCATTACTTCAGGAAGAAGTTTCTAGGCAGCAACACAAAAAGGAGGAACCCAGGTAGCACCCAAACTCACTGAGTTGAGGAATCAGACATAAGTGGAGCCAAGGTGGCTATAACTGCAGGGAAGAGTACCAGAGAGAAAGAGGAATATTCCATATTTCTGTAATACCATTTGAATGGGAGCTGACCTATATATGTATGAGAGGACACTTCCCAATACTAGGGAAAGAACCACTAGAAATAATTTTTGATGCTCACCCAGAGCTGGGAATAGTTCATATCAGAATAGAAAGACCTGGTAATACAAGAGGCTTTGGAGGGGGCTCTAAGAAGGGAATTACCTTGAATATCCTCATGTTAATAAAACCCTGGAAAAGTCAACACTACAGTCACAAAAAACAGATGGAAGGATGGAAAGTTGCATAGCACCTAGGACTTTATTAAATTGAACAAGAATGACAATTGCAGTATTTCTGCCTGATTTTGGTAGCTATTATTTAATTAACTAAATAATTACTAGTTGATATTTCTGAGCCTATTGGAATACAGCAATGAAGACAGATAAAAATATGTCCTCATGGAGTTTATATTCTGGCAGAGAGTGGAAGGGAGACAATAAATGTAATAAATACTACATTAGAGTAAGTAAGAGCTATTAAAAATATAATAGGGAGTAAGATTGGGATATGTTGGGGCGATGTTATAATTTTAGCAGATTCACAGTTCATCAAGGTAGATGAGACCAACGTCCAGAGATGAGGCCTTGGAGGCTGAAGAAAAATAAGCAGAAAGAAATACAATAAAGAGATTAAAGTCAAAAACATAGTGAGGGGTCATATCCTTATAAGGCCTTTGAAAGATATTTGCCTTTTAGTGAAAAGCGGAGATGTAGGATTTAAACCAGAGGTATGCCATGATGTCTCATATATTTTGAAAGGATACTCTGGCAGCTATTTGGATTAGGCTCCATGCAGGCAATGGTAGAAGCTAGAAGATCAGTTAGCAGGTGAGTCAACTCCAGAGGAGAAGTGTTGACGGTTTGGATCATAGTGGAAACTGTGGACAAAGTGAGAAGTCATCATATTATGCTTAGGTTTGAACAAATAGAGCCATGAGATTTTCCCAACAGATTATATGTGAGCTTAGGAGAAAAGAGACGTGCTAAATATCATTTCAAGACTCTTACTGTGTCTTTATTTTTTGTTCTGTTTTTTTATTATTTTAACCAATAGGAAGGGCAGAGTTACCATTAACTGGAAAGGAGAAGGCAGTGGATTGAGTGTATTTTAGGCAAAAGATCAATTCTGGGATGCAAAATCAATGCCAGCTGAGTTAGTGATGCCACAAAGTCTATTTCAAAAAGAAATTCTAAACAAAGTATAGGATCTGCTGCATGGTAATTTCTAAATGCTTAAAAAAAGGCACAACTCAAAATCTTTTTTTCCTTCCAAAGAACATAATAAACCCTACATAACTGCATATTTTAAAAGAAATAGGAAAACACAAAAGTTTAGACTCTTGCTACCAAGTGAAGTCTCCCACGTTATACACAGGAACATTAAACAGCCTACGATGTTGCCCCAAATAGCCCATTGTGCAACTTGAGCAACACGTATTTGCAATTTAACTTCTGTTTTGCCTAACTTATTTTGCAAATGCATCTTCTTCATGCTGCAACACTGTCATTTATATAGACATGCACAGCAGGGCCTACCTTTAAATACTGAGATCTTAGACAAGTTGATGCTTTTTGTATCACCTATTTGGCTGTAAGTTGCTGGGGTTTTTGTCATGATTAACAGTTATTTGTTCACAGACAATAAAAACAGGAAGGTTGTATAGTCATAAGATGGAGAGTTAGAAACAAATATACTGGCCATGTAGACTGACACTGTCATTTTATAGATGTGGAAACTGAGGACTGCAGGAGGGAAGGGATTTGCCATAAAATAACAAGGTCCAGTTTAGCTCTGCCAGTTGCTTTCAGGAAAATTGTTTTTAAACGTGTTATGTAAAAATGGTGTGGGGAGAATAATGGTTAAGTTCAAATAATTTGTTATTTTGAAGACTGTAGGTGACCAAAAAAATAGTTTTTGCTTCTGTCTGCCCGCCCCTTCTCCCTCGGTCCTTGAAAAATGCAGTGAACTGGGTTAATAATTTACAGTACAATTTGCACAGCCAAAATGAAGATTTCTGCTTGAGACCATTAAAATCAAAGGTCACATTTAATACCAACCTTTTATCCTGCCTGTACTCAAAGCAGTTTCAAGATTTGTCATTTAAAAGTCACAAATAATGTCCCTCCCTTTGTGACATCCTGGAGCCTGGTAATCTCTCCTTGCATATTTTCTTCAACACAAAAATTCACAGAAATGGGACTTTAAGAAAAAAAAAGAAGGAAAGAAAAAGGAAAAAAGATAATGGGGATAAGATGCATAGCATCAATGATGTGTAATATAAAGAGAAACATAGAAACAAATGACCTGTCTGCTGTGACAACTGCTCTCGTCAAAGCTGTGTGCTCTGTGCCAGTCCTGGAAGTGCTATAATACCAATGGTCTTTGTCCCGTATTCTTCCTCCGGCAAAACTTGTCAGGATATGATGTGCCAATTCTTAATCAATGCCAAAAGTTCTGTCGAAGAGGGTTCCACACAGAATGTTGTTACCCTTTTAGCAAGAAAAGGCTGTCACTCACCCTTCTTCCTTCAAAGCACAACTTTCCCAGAGCCAGAGCCAGAGCTGAAAGAGTGTGCCTCCCACTCTTTTTTTTTAGAAACTGCATTTGTAGTCAGTGGGGAGATCTGCATAAATCAGTAGAGGAATCACCCTTGGAAAAGGGAATACCTTCTAAATGGTTAGAACTCCACACCCAATAAGAATTTCCCCCAACAAGAATTATTAAGTTCTTATATTTTACCAATGTTCATCTCATGTTATTTCTTCATGTATAAATATTTCTTTCATTTGCAAAGTGATTTTTAAGGTAAATTTTGCTATGTTATCTCCATGATGATGAGACAGTTTTCAACACGTCCAGTGACTTACCTAAGACCACCCAGCTTGGAAGAGGCAAGGCCAGCTCATAGGTCTAGTCAAACTCTTTGTTTTACTACATCTTAACTGCTTCATCTATGAAACTTGTAGTATCTATTAGTATAGAATTTTATGTTCCAAAGAATTGATTTATCAAATATGACAAGCACTGTCTTTCTGTGGCCTAACAGAGAGACAGCCTGCCTAGAGACTTTATGATGCAACTGAACCATCCCCTATGTAATGTGACTGCAGTGCCTCTGGGTAGACTGGATGTTCGTGGTCCATTTATTCCAATGGTGCTTCTAGTTCCACTGGTCATTATGGTGGCTGTGGCCATGTGACTGTGAGGGAGCTTACCCTAGTCTCTGAGGACTGAGCCCAAGGTTGGAGAACTTCAGAAGGTACCAGGGGAAGATAAACCCAAGCCAAGGAAAGGGAGTTGCATATCCTTAAATAGTTACCTTCCTCCCTGTGTATCAATGTAATTTACAAACATTATGATGCATATTACTAAATTGTCAAATTCTTAATTAGGCCATTTCTCAATTCACCGATGCACTCTCCTCAATGGAGACAGGGGCTGTAACATTAATCAAGCACCCACACAATCATGCATCATGCTTCATAGGTATTTACAAATTCACCTTTGTTTATACCTCACAAAATCATGTGAGATCAATGTTACATTGAATTTGCTGTTGAGAAAATTAGGAGTCATAAAAGGCAAAACATTTACCCAATATTCTATATTTAATAAGTGAGAGAGGGGCGCCTGGGTGGCTCAGTCAGTTGAGCATCTGATTCTTGGTCTCAGCTCAGGTCATGATCTCATGGTTCATGAGTTCGAGCCCGTGTTGGGCTCTGTGCTGACAGTGAAGAGCCTGCTTGGGATTCTCTCTCTCCCCCCCTCTCTCTCTCTGCCCCTCCCCCATGCTCTCTCTCTCTCTCTCTCAAAAGTAAATAAATAAACTTTAAAAAAGTGGGAGAACCCAGAAACAAATAGAAAAATGATAACTAAAGGCAATAGTGAATATTTGATTAAGCAAAATAACTTTTCTTCCATAAATCTTAGAGTGTTTTACTTCTTTTTCTTTTTTGCAAATGCTATTTTGGAGAGAATGCTATTTTTGCCAAAGGAAGGTCTGAAGTGAGGGAAATGACTGCCCAAAGCCAACATTATCATACATTACACATGTTTGTAATAATAGTAGAACTCTAACTGCAGTCTGGTTTCCAGTTTGGTCACATTTTACTGTATTCCACGTAGTTTTTATTGTTATGATTAAGCAACTTATATGAGAGTGTAAACCAACACAGAGAAAGAGAGTTGGTAATTGACTTACTAAACTTTGTTAAAAATGCTAAATCATAAACATCATTAAGTTATCCAGCTTGACACTGGGTCATGTGGCAATGGTTGTCTTAAATATGAACATTAGGACAAAGCCAAACAGCAAGGACAGCTGTGACCACATGAATGGTTGGAAACAACCGATTTTAGAATCATTCACTGAGTAAGGTATATTTGCCCCTCTGACTTTAGTTATATAAAAACAGTTGTTTGGGGAACTGTCATGTGCAAGCCAAACCCCTCTTCAGGATGGAGGACTCACTCCTGAGCCACTGGCAGCACAGCTGGCAGAAATATCTTAATGCTCTCAGTTCCGCGAAGGTCAGCTGAAGAGAGCTGCCTCACCCAAGGTCACGGTCTCTTCGGTGACCAGTGACCGAAAAACACAGAGGTAGAGAGGCCCATCCTCCTCATCCCAGCTCAGAAGGGCTCAGAGTTGTTATTCGAGCTTCAAAACTGAGGCATACCATCATAACTTCATTGTAATCTAACCACTTCCTCTGCTCAATCCAGATTTCTTGGCTTCCCTTTGATAGATGTTGATACCACTTTCACACTCTAGTAAAACTGCTGCACACTAATCTCCATTCCAGAGTCTGTCTTCCTGAGCCAGTGATGAAAGGAAGGGAGAAGAATGCTTAATACTCATCATCCAGTAATTTAAGAGGCTGTTCTCACTCTTGCTCCACTACTACAAGGTGCTAATCTTTAGTATTATAATTGACGGGTTTCTCATGGCAATGCTTCATCAGAATCATTACGTTTCTTCAATTAAGATTTCCCTTACTACCGGAGGAGTTCAGGACAGCCCCTCACTAGAATGTGCCACATTGACATGTAGATTATTTTGAGTTGAAGGCACTTGAGACTCTGCAGACTCAAGAGAAACTTTAGTCCCTCCCTTAACCACACAGAAGAATCTAAATTGAGGGTCTTTCCTGGAATGAATGTTATTAAGAGATAAATTTATCTGAGTGACCCATCTATACAGTAGGACAAATATCTAATTATCGAACATCTACTCTTCTTATGGCCCTGTGAAGTGCATTCCTTCTCTCTGGAATCCCAGACCCCTACCCCCTTCTCCTTAGTTCAGAATGACATACATACCTCATTTTGACTGACTGTCTTTGGAATTTCCATGTCTGTGTGGATTCCCCATATGGATGCTCTTAAATTTAATTGTCTTTTGTTATTCTATCTCACACCAATTTGATATTCTTAGTCCAGTTAGAAGGACCTTTGAGGGGACAGGAATTCTTGTTCCGCAACACTATTCATTACTCATAGCATTGGGTCCAAAACTTAAGTGCTTGACTCCTAGTCATATGAGCCTTTTAAAAAAAGGCCCCCTAAAACCAATAAATGCAAGAATGTTTAATACCGGAATGCCCTCCACAGCACTCTTGTTGATTTCTATCTACTCTCTTAGCAGGTTTCCATCTATGAGGCTCTTAGGGCCTTCCCAAATAGCCCAGGACTATCTTTGAACAGCTAGATTGCTTCTTTTCTTTCCTCCAAAATCTTTTTCCTGTATAGAAAAGATTCTGCCAATTTTTTTTTTCTAGTTCTATCCCTTAAAGTCATATGAAACAAATCCAACTCTTTGATATATTATAATTTTTTGGCTGCACAAAAACAGCTTTCTAGTTTCCTTGAAAACTTCATTTAACACTTCCAGATTTTTAAACCTTTCTTCATACAACTTAATTTTAAAATTCCTTCTCATCATGCTGTCCTCTGTATGCATCCCACTTTCTTATTATCAACTTTAAATGCTAAATGTAGTCATAATTCATTCATTGCTCAAACATTTGACTTACTATCATGTCCAAAGCACTATGTTACACCCAAGGAATAGAGTTCATAAGGAGCTCAGATTTCATAATAAATTTAGGAATATTTACTTTCCTCCCTGAAACCAATTTCCAGACCATTGTTACAAAGACAGCACTGTGTATGGTCATATTCTGTGACAGAATAGCCCTAATTTTTTTCTTACATAAAATTTGTAACTTATATGTTTCCATTTATGTTTCTCCAAGTGACTATTTCTTTTCTTTCCAGGCATAAAGAACTATTCCCAAATTACTGCTGGCCTGAATGTCTTATAAATTGGACAGTGTCACATCAAGCCATTTGTTACCTATGCAGCCAGGTAATGAAGGTTATTCCTTGTCAACCAGGACCCTCCCTGTTTAACTGTCCATTGTCTTTAACAATAAGAGGGAAATTGTTTTCCCAGCTTTTAGTCTGAAATGCAAAATAGGATCCCTCTTAGATGGAAAGTAAATGAATTTACTCATTGTTCTGCGAAACATTATGTATTATATAATTAAGATATATTTTTTAAAAACTTGCTGTCCATTAAAATACAAATGTCTTCACACCATATAATAAACAATATCTTTAAAATGCCAGAAAATCAAGGGGCATCTGGGTGGCTCAGTTGGTTAAGTCATGATCTCATGATCTGTGGGTTTGAGCCCCGTGTTGGGCTCTGTGCTCACAGCTCAAAGCCTGGAGCCTGCTTCAGATTCTGTGTCTCCCTCTCTCTCTGCCTCTTCCCCACTGGCTCTCTGTCTCTTTGTCTCTCTGTCTCTCTCTCAAACATAAATAAACATAAAAAATAAATAAAATGCCAGAAAACTAGAAACTTCTGTGAAAACTTTCATATTCAGAAAATTATCAACAGTATTTTCTAAACAATAGCTGTCAAGGTAGAAAACAATTTCCAGACAATGTTCATGTCCTTTTTTTAATTTTATCTTAGAAACAAATTTAATTCATAAGATTTTGGAGTTCAAAAAAGAATCTTCAAGACCAACACTCTGAGGTGAGGAAAAGGAAGACCCAGAGAAAGGCAGTATTTATTTAGTCTACTAGAGACAATGCACAGGAGACCTAAAAGTAAGCTCTGGTTTTCCAATCCATCACTTCATTTCATAATGTTTTTTTTCACTGCACTGGGTGATAAGTTTTTGTAATAATTGAATATTATGAGTGTGACAAGATAAATTCATTGAAGATAATTTGATCATTTTATTCTGTTTGTTCTATTTTTTAATCTGCATGTCAAGAAAAACATGTACTTTCTATACATCAAGAATATGCTAGGAGAATGATTAAGAACATTTGCTTTGAATCAGACAGACTAGAGTTGAAGTCCCTGTTGTGGAGGAAGAATTTTCTCTTTCCCTTAAGGTCCTTCTAGCTGGGCGAAGAATCAAATTTATGTAGGACAGATTAACTGGAAAAAATCAAATTTAATAGTATACATATGGGGAATCCACACAGACATGGAAATTCCAAAAATAGATAACTTGAAGCTAAGGGGAGGAGTACAATTTTCAGAGTACAAAAGGGAGAAAAATCATTAGCAGGAAGGTAGAAGGAGATGTTTGGAAACAAGGGTTGTACTATTATGCAGCTATGTTTCTTAGGTAAAGAGGTATCTCTGTTAACAGCTCTCTTCCTGGTAAAGCAGGCTGTTGAAGGGGAGGTAAAGAGCTTTTTCTGAATCTGCTGGGTTTGGATTGCTTTTAATTTGAAATACTGTTCATGCCAAAGTGGCCCATTTTGGCATGGCCTGCCCTTGGCCCCTCCATCCCCACCTTGCCACTTAATAGCTTAGTCACCACTCTTGGTCTCAGTTTCCTTATCCTGCATAGGTTTGTTTGGAGAATTAAATGTGTTAATATGTGTAATATACATAAAACAGTGCCTGGCACAGTAAGTACTACATAAGTGTCTGCTGTTGTTTTCATTGTGACCATTATTTTTCTAGACTCAAGAATTAACTTTTTCCATACTCTTCTCAAGTTTGGCTTAATTGTCACTCTTCACTTGGTACCAGCTGGTCATCAAAGTCAAACCAAGCACAAGAGACTAATCTAGGAGGAAAAGCGGTGGTGATTTTATGTCACCCTAAAATATGCTTCTTTGGCATACTGATTATTTTAAGCAGGTGATTTAAAAGAATAAAAACAAAAATAAAAACAAAAACAGACACAGATAAAGCTCTGGAAACTGAGAAGTTACCCTTTTGTAGGAGACATTTACCAGCATAAGGGAAATCTCCCTTTGTTAGGGTCTCCTCCTCTGGAACCAAGAAAAGGGGAATGACTAAACTTTGAGAACCCTTAGCAATGAAGAGAACAATGACTTAAATCTGTACAACAACATTACCTTTGTTTACTGTGCTTTTATGGTAACTTCCCATAACTGACTGCCTGCACCCAACATCTTTTATTTTTTTTATTTCTTTTTAATGTTTATTTATTTGAGAGAAAGAGAGATAGAGAGACTGAGAGAGAGAGAGAGAGACAGAGAGACAGAGAGAGAGAGAGAGAGAGAGAGAAAGAATGTGAGTGGGGGAGGATCAGAGAGAGAGGAAGAAACAGAATCTGAAGCAGGCTCCAGGCTCTGAGCTGTTAGCACAGAGCCCAACAGGAGGCTCAAACTCCTGAACCATAAGATCATGACCTGAGCCAAGTCAGAAGCTTAAGCCAAAGTCTGACGCTTAACCAAGTGAGCCACCCATGCACCCCAACCCCAACATCTTATATCTTAAGCTGGGGATGGTAGCTAAGGTGATGGTTTCTGCCATTCGGGAAGTTACATTGTTTTCCTGTGTCTCTCACATGTATACAGCAGGTATACGTTATTCAACTTTTGTTTATTTTTCTCCTATTAATCTGTCTTACATCAATTTAATTATTAGAACAGTCAAAGAACCTAGAAGGCAAGAAAGAAAACTTTCCACCCTACAGTGAGCACATGAGTTAGACTCTATTACTGTGGGTAAATAGAAATGGAAATCAAAGAAAACACATGGTGTTGCACAATATTCTGTGAGAATATATCTCAATGATTAGCAAGTTTTTTTTACCATCATTTTTAAAGTGCTTTTATGAATAACATATAATTAAGTTTTAGTATTTTATTAAGCAAAAGATGTAAAGTCAAATTGAAGATATTTTTTCTAAATGTTTTGCTCTAAACAGTTTTGTAAACATTCACCATGTTCTTTTTCCAATCTTATTTTAAAAAGATCAGATTCAAGGCTGGCTGGGTGGCTCTGTCGGTTAAGAGTCCAGCTCTTGATTTTGGCTCAGGCCATGGTTGCACTGTTCACAGGGTCAAGCTCCGTGTCAGGCTCTGTGCTGACAGTGCAGGGCCTACTTGGGATTCTCTCTCTCTGTCCCTCTCTCTCTGTCCCTCCCCCTGCTCATGTGCTTGTTCACTCTCTCTCCCTCTAAAAATAATCATTTAAAAAGAGAGTATGGGGACCAACGTGGGGCTCGATCTCACGACGTTGACATCATGACCTGGGATCAAATTAAGAGTCAGACACTTAAATGACTGAGCCACCCAGGCACCCATTTCTCTTTCTTTCTTTCTTTCTTTCTCTCTCAAAAAAAAAAAAAGATTTAAAAGAATCAAATTCAGATTACTCCCACTAATAACGTCTAATTTGTGACTTATTAATGAGTTCTTGCCAATATTCTCAGTCACAAAGCCAAATGGTATCATGGACCTAAAAAGTGAAAGTCTGAGTATAAACAGAAGACACTAACTTTGAGTTCATCTTATGGGAGGGCATCTGTCACATGTGAAAAGAAAATGGAGGCATCATTTGGGCTGGTTAATCTGGGTGATATAATCCACGGCTGCATATACAACAAAGTACTTAGACTAAAAATGGGCAAAGGTAAAAACAAGAAAGACTTGGACAATATGAAACATTCCAAATATAAACATGTCCAAATAACTTGGACAATATAAAACATTCTGGTTTTCATTTGATTTCTAGATATATTCCACATTTATAAGGTGATAGACACATACCCACATCTATGGGCACAATGCAAGCCTAGTTTCCATGTCCTGGCCCTACATTTCAGTGAGATGCCATATGCCTATCATCTTCTTAAGCTACATGTCACACCTAGTCAATGTAGATGGGTTGACAAATGCAGAAGTGCCAACTAGCCAAACTTGTTTTCTTTGGACAATACAATGTTATAACAATTAGAAACATTTACATATAATACAAATTTTTATCTTCTTAAATACCAGAAGATCTGAGTAGTGGTTTTCAGTCTGGCTCTTCATTGGGATCACCTGAAGAACTCAAGAAAAAAAAAAAGCCACCTAGAATTATTTAATGTGGTATGAGCCCAGGTATGTTTTTAAGGCCCTTCAAATGATTCCCATGTGCATCATGGTACATTTGTTTGGGCAGAATAATAGATATTTTCAAAGTTATTGACTAGTAACATCAACCTTATGTTGGGATACATAAGAAATGTAACTTACCTGGCCACACTTAGACCTACACAATCAGAAACTCTGGGCATGGGGTTCAGGAATCTGCATTTTAATAATCATTCCAGATGATTCTGGTGCTCATTCAAGTTTCAGACCCACTACACTGTAACACGGACGACTTTATCTGTCTGTACCATAGCCTGTTTTTCACTGAGTTAAGTGACCCATCTTGTACTTCATTATGCATTTGCTGACCCCTAACTGAGCTTTTTTCATTTTCCTACACCCAATTTTTCCATTTCTGACAGATACATTTACATTTCTTGTTTGTGATTATGACAAAAAAAGGATACCAACCAAGCTTCAGGTATCATTTTCCTTTCCAGTGTTCCGGCCACCTTCTCAGTATTACTCACACACATTATTTCCTTACAGTCCCACCACCACAGTTCCAGTTCAGGCTCTCCTTACTTCTTATCTTGATTATTAAAATTGTTTCCTAACTAGCTTCCCTGCCTCTAATACCTACTCACTTCAATCAATCATATATACTGTTGACAGTTTAATCTTCCTAAAGTGTAAACCAGGCCATAAACTACCACAGCTCAGATTTCTTCAGGGACTCACCACTGAGTAAGTAAGTTCAGTCTACTCCATCCAGTATCAAACACATTCCATGACCTGGTTCTTACCTATCTTCCTACAATTTTTTTTAATGTTTATTTTTGAGAGAGAGAGACAGACAGACAGAATGTGAGCAGGGGAGGGGCACAGACAGAGGGACACACAGAATCTGAAGCTGGCCCCAGGCTCTGAGCTGTCAGCACAGAACCTGACACGGGGCTGGAACTCATGAACTGCAAGACCATGACCTGAGCTGAAGTCAGATGTTGAACCGACTGAGCCACCCAGGCACCCCTATCTTCCTACACTTTTATCTCACCATTCAACTTCCATTCCAATCTTAAACTGTAAACAATTTCCTATACCCTAAACTTCCCTACTCCATATTTATTTTTAACTTTACGTTTTAACTTTATGCTTTCTTTCCACTTGAATTATCCAAATCTTCTCTTCTGTTACCACTTACTCCAAATTCTTCTCATGCTGTAACTGTCTCAAGGATCAAGTCCCCCTGAGATCCTTCTTTTCTGATACATCAAATCTAAAGTAGTTTGTACCTACTCTAGCCTAACTTAGGTGTTTATCCCACCTCTCATATGTCACTTGACATACTGGGATGCACACACGCATGTGCATGCACATACACACAGACACACACACAAAATATTCATAGTCAGTCAGGAACTGATTCAGTTAGCAAAAATAATAATAATTGCTTTCTAGGAGGTAAAAATATGGTAAGCTATGGACAATTAGCAAATATTTCATTGCATAAAAATACCCTAAATATCTACAGACACAAAAATGTTTTCAAAAATTTCTTTAAAAGATTTAAAATCAATTGGAAGCATTATATTCAATATTCCAGCAGCTTACTGAAAAAGATAATTAAGAAAACCTCTCCTTTACATCTTCAAGGTGGTTCCTCTATCATCAGCTCTTTATCAGGTAAAATGAGATACAATGAAGCCTTCTGAACATATGTCAACCACAAGTACCTTAAAAGACCTTGTCTCAAACATGTGAAAGACAAAGAAGAAAATTAATGTACTTATGTGATTCCATGAGAACTTGGTTTAAAGAGAAGAGTACTGGTAATGAGCTAAGACTGGGTCTTAGCCAAACCGAGCAGTTTATCTTTGGTACTAACTGGATTCTATCAAGAACATGCAATTCTCTGGGTTCTGTCTTTATTTGAGTAGGATGACTTTTTCTCTTCGATGAAACCTCACTCCCAAAACGAATGCCCCTATTCATACATTATTAGTATTTCTTTTTCTACTAAACATTTTTCATGTTCCAGAGATCAGCCAATGGGAAAATGGTAACTAGGGGTTTTATTTTTGAGTTTTATCAAAGATTTATTGAAGTGAAGATGGTGACTAGGTTTAAATGTTATGATTACCTGATAGTAAATAGAGTTTAACAGGACTTGTTTCATAAGACACTGGCCTTTCTCAAATGAGAGATACTGTGGGAATCATGACAGCACATGTAAGTATTCAGCATCTTTAGACTAAGAAACATATACAAACACCAGTGGTATTGGAAGGTGAAAGAGATACGAACAGCATAGGAACCAAATGCATGGGCCTTTAGAACATCATAAGTAGTCTTTCAAATAACCAAACTTTAGATGAAGTGATTCAGAAAAACTTAAAGATAGAGCAAATTGGGGGAACAATGTTCATGGCTAATATAAAGAAAGAAATATAGTCCAAGTCTTAGACATCTAAAAGTAAAATGCAATTCAGATCAACAAACATTTACTGATCCATAAAATATAAGGAAGTAATATTACAAAGATATTTGAGATGCAATCTTTGTTTTCAGTAATGGCTATCAGTATAAAGGTAGGATAAAACAATCATAAAACAGCAATTGTAATTTGAACACCATAAAGGCTAAATGGTGTGAGGATTTAGAGAAGACAAACACACACACATGCAATAAGAACACAGAAAACAACAAGAAAAAAACCTTTTGTGAAATAGAAAGATAGGCATTTGAGATGCCTTAGAATTCAAACTCAGTTTTGACCAGAAAAGGGGTAATAAGAAGAGGAAATTGCAGGAGTAAAGAGTGAAAAGAAATGCTAAGTGTGATGCATATTTAGGCACTGGCCATAAATCTGGAGAGAATGTAAATAAACTGAGAAAGGCTGGGCTTGGGAAACTCGGTGGGGCCATACTGAATGGGGCATCAATGTGGGGATAACAGTACTACCTGAGGGTGAAAGAAAATCAATGAAAGCAAGGTTTCTTGGTCTCTTATGCTCAACAAAGACCCCTGAGACACATTATTCATGATAACCAACTCCACTGGAGAGACTTTGATAAGGTGCTTTTGCTGAAAACAGCTTATGAGAATATCCAGAAGAGAATCAACTTCCTACTGCAAATACCTTTGTAGCTATTTGGAAGGATTTTGTAAACTCCTTGAACATGATAATTCTTGGATTTCAGATTTGTGTTTTTCAATACTAAAATGTCAGCATCTGGGAACTCAACAGGAAAGAATAATAATTAGCATTTGTTCTTGTACGTCACATTTTACCTAGCTCTGGTGTCATGTCCCCCAGAAGCTACAGTTGGCCTCTATCAAATGAATTGTGAAAATATGTCTTGTCTTTCCTCTAGACTCAAAGATGAAAAGACATTATCAATACATAATACTTTTATGGCATATGGCATAAAGATTCACATGTATGTTTATGACTACATTGGCCGGTACCTATCAAATCATCCCAATAGAACAAGTTGGAAAATGGAAAATATATTCAATCAGCCAGTTTGGCTGTTTTATCACCAAATAGCTTGCTCATTCTGGCTGTTTGTGAACATAGGCTAAAACTCAACACCCTTTCATTATCTTTCCTGCAAAAGGAACTAGGCATTAAAATTCAGAAAAATGAGTGTTGAATTAAAACTCAGTATCTCCATTGTGATGCCATTGGGAATCTTTCATTCCTGTCCTTTTCAGCTGAATAGACCATCCTTACTCATCCCTATATATTCTGTGCTGTACCTCTGACCATACTCTCCCCTAGATCAGAGGTAGGTAGCTTAGTAGAGTGAATCTGAGGTCACTGATAATTTCAGATCAAATAAAACCACATTAGAGACATTTTGGAATCATCTAAGGTAAACCAGTTTCTTATAGCTACATACCTTCAACACATTTTACTTATCAAAGGCGCCTGAACACTGAATATTACAGGTTACCTAGGAAACTTACAGTGACTATACTTAAAAACAACACAAAGCACTCTTACTGAAGCAGAATGCCATTTTTAAAAACTCTATTTTGGGAATAGTGAAAGAAATGGTTAACAAGCAAATATTAGCATATAGATATTGCCCTATCTAGGTTTTTTTTTCCTCACATTATTCTTCAGTTGCCTTCTATTTCTGCCACTGAATTGCTCTTAAAATAAAGAGGTAAATAATATAATAACGGATCAAGAAAGATGGTTTCTATTATCAGTTATGAGGCAGTTCATGAGCTCTGACCCTGTGGTTTCTCAGATAATGTGATAACTAATTTGTATGCCTTTTCATCATTTAATATGCAGTGACTATACATACAATTTGCCGAGTAAAATTCCAGTTTTTGCCTACAGTCCTGACAACATTCTTAACGATGCCCGATTTTACTTGAAAATTATTGAGATTTAGATGATAAATTATATGGTTGTCTTAATTTTCTATTATATGAAAAATGTATTGAGGAACATAAAATTAAACCAGGATAATCAGTGCCCTTGAACACCTAAAGATGTATCATCATCAATGAGAAAATATGATATGTAGCATACTACATTAATTACTTACAATATTTACTACTAAAATAATATAATGATGTTGTTACATTATGTATTACTACCAAAGTGACAAAAATGACTTTTTCACAAATCCTCCTGCCTAATGTAATAAATTGTGTCCAGAAGACACCTTCTCATAGCTCATAAAACAAAGAAAGATAAAGTGTATACAGAGTAAGTTGTTAGGATTCTGCAAGCCCACGGCAGCTTCGTATGCAACAAAATCAAGGTCACCTTGCCTCTGCCCAATCCTAAGTCTACCACTGAGAGACTGCCTCCGGGTTGGGATTTTGTAAGATATCAAACGAGAGCTGTTGCAGTGTTTTCTGAAATCCAATTACCAAATCCATTATTACTACCAAGCAAACTGATATAGCATTTCTATATTTGCAATGTGCACTGCACACATAGCTCAGTGAAAAGGAGCTTGAGAAGTGCTTCTGGATGATGATGCTGATGATGATGATGGTAATAACATAGAATTCCATTGCTTTTAAATCGACATTTCTCCTCTAGTCAGTTCAAAAAAAATGTGAAGGACCCCTACCCACAGAACAAATTTGTCTTTCCTTTTCTCAGCAACTTTTGTTACATACAGTAAATAAAATTTATTCTAATATGGTTTGATAAGGTGAAAAGATATTTTAGGGTTTATCTCAATTTTGCCATCTCTTACTTCTTACACCTTTAAGGCCAGGTTCCTCATTTTTATAATGAAGGTTATAGTAGTCCCACCTCAAAAATGTATTAAAATGATATGAAACAAAAACTGTGAAGTGTGTGGCATAATGCTGGTCAGACTTGAACCGGAATGCCAGTTATCAACTGTACATCATCTCCTGAGCAGATAGGGGCAGCACAGTCAGTGCGGTTCTTGCAATCACTCTTCCTTATACTAGTAGGTTAGAGTGGTAGTTTTTAAACTCTAGTATGTAAATGAATCAGCTGAAGTACCTGTACTTAAGTGTTTAAAACACAAATTCCTAATCCCACATGCAGAATTCTGATTTTCTATGTCTGGAGGAGGTCCCCAAGACTCATTCTTCCTTCTCTTTCTTTCTTCTTTCTCTTCCTTCCTCCCTTTCTTTCTTTCTTTCTTTCTTTCTCTTCCTTCCTTCCTCCCTTCCTTCCTTCCTCTTTCTTCTTTCTTTCTTTCTTTTCTTTCCTTCTTTCCTTTTCTTTCTTCTTTCTTTTCTTTCTTTCTTTCTCTTCCTTCCTCCCTTCCTTCCTTTCTTTCTTTCTTTCCTTCTTTCCCTTTCTTTCTTCTTTCTTTCTTTCTTTCTTTCTCTTCCTTCCTCCCTTCCTTCCTCCTTTCATTCCTTTCTTCCTCTTTCTTTCTTTCCTTTTCTTTCTTTCTTTCTTTCTTTCTTTCTTTCTCTTTCCCTTTCTTTCTTTCTTTCTCTTCCTTCCTCCCTTCATTCCTTTCTCTTTCTTTCTTTCTTTCTTTCTTTCTTTCTTTCTTTCTCTTTCTCATTTTGAGGGGTGGAGAGGGGAAGAGAGAGGAGGGAGAGAACCCCAAGAAGCAGCTCAGTCAGCGCAGAGCCTGACTCAGGGCTCCATCTCACAAATGATGAGATCATGACCTGAGCCAAAATCAACAGTCAGATGCTTACCTGACTGAGCCACCCAGGCATCCCAGGATTTTGTTGTTGTTGTTGTTGTTGTTACTAGCACTGGCCCACCCATAACCATAGGCCACACTTGCACAGATACAAGTTAGAGAAAAGGAAGCCATGCTGCAATATTAAGACTGCAATTTCACAGTTAAAAAAAAAATGAGCTCACCACTTAGCATCTCCCTGTAGATAACCTGCCAGCAAGTCAGTATGTCCCAAACTGAATTTACCTTAAACCTTAAAACTGTCATTGCTTCTGTAGATGATCCTTCTAACTCAAAACTTCAATGTGCTCATCCTCCAATGACGATGTGAAGAAAACTAAAACCCTTATATATTGCAAGTGGGAATGTAAAATGGTATAGCTGCTTTGGAAACAAGCCTCACAATTTCTAAAGCTAAAAATGGAGTTACCATATGACTAGTAACTCTACTTCTAGATCTACACCTAAGAGAATTAAAAACATATGCGTATGCAAAGCATGTGCACAAATGTTCATAATGGCATTATTCATAATAGCTGAAAAGTGGAAACAAATGAAATGCCCATCAACTGATTAATGGATAAATTAAATGTATATCCATACAGTGGAATATTATTCAGCCATGGAAAGAATCAGATACTGACATATGTTATAACATGTGTGAATCCTAAAAACATGAAAAAAGCCAGACACGGAAGGCCACATATTATATGATTCATTTATATGACATATCCAGAATGGGCAAACCCATAGACATAGAAAGTAGATTAGTGGCTTGCAGGGGTTGGGAGAGGATGGAAATGCGGAGTGACTGCCAGAAGTATGGGGTTTTGTGGGGGAGAGATAAAAATGCTCTGGAATTAGATGTGGTAATGTTATACAACTTTGTGAATATACTAAAATTCATTGCATTGTATACTTTCAAATGGTGATTTTTTTTTTTTTGCTACGTGAATTATATCTCAGTTAACAACAAAAAAAAAAGAAAGAAAAAGAAAAAGTCTCTATTGTTTCCTTCACTGTCTGCAGTGAAAATTCAACTTCCTGACTTGGCATGTGAGACACGTTCTTCTATAGCCTTCTATAGCTTCTATGCATGAATATATATATTGTATGCTATTACCATCCTGTATTGTATATGAAACCATATTTCATATGTATATATACATGTATATATATACATATATACATGTATACATATATATATATTTCATATGCTATTACCATCCTGTATGACACAATGTCAGTACTTCATAAGTGAATGCTGGGTAGAATTGCAAACTATTTTTTTTTTCAAAAACACTGCACCTTAATTTTTACATATGGCAATGTCCATTTGAAACACAGCATACTAAAATCCTTAAAATGACAGTAAGGCAGGATTCTATCTTTTACAAAAATAACACACAATGTCATTACTGCAGGGTTGGCTGGGTGGCTCAGTCAGTTAAGTGCCCAACTCTTGATTTTGGCTTAGGTCACAATCTCACTGTTCACAGGTTCAAGCCCTGTGTCCGGCTCTGTGCTGAGCATGTAGCTTGCTTGGGATTCTCTCTCTCCCTCTTTCTGCCCACCACCTCTCCCTCTTGGCTTGTGTTCTCTTTCTCTCAAAATAAGTAAACATTTTTTTAAAATGCCATTACTATAGCCATAAATAAATAAATACACATTTAGGCAAACTGTACACACAAACCCATATGTATATATATCTTATAAAGATCTTATAAAGTCTTACAACTACCCCATTTCCTCATGCTGCACTCAGTAAAATAACTACTTTTGCAGCAATTTTAGAAAGAGAAGTAAAACCCAGGAAGCATAACTCTTGTACTATTAACATTTAGAACATTAATCCTGTATCTTGTGTCTTTGTTGTTAGCTTATGTGATGTCCTTTTTTCTGTTCTTATGAAGATGCCAGTTCAATTGTCCCTGTCTCCAGAAGCAAGCAGACTATTAAGCAGAGCAAATATCTGAAATGTGTATCAATTGCTTCCTGTTTTCTTCTTTATCTGATTGTTCAAATATTGGAAGCTATGTTTAACTATAGAGAAAATGTTCCTTTCTACCCTGTAAAGTTAAATTTCCATTAAGTTTTTTGGTAAAAACCTATCAGACCACAGAACATGAGCAGGAGGTAAGTGTCAGCCATATGAAATTGAAGAAGAATTGACTGAAAGTTAAAGCAAAGTCGGAATGGCCACTCATTCCCAACTACCCATTACTGATAAATACAGGTCAATTACTTCTGATTGAAGTCCATAATACATAGTCATTATTTTCAATTTTTGCTTAAAATGGATGCAACTCAGCAAAGTTATAATTGAGAAGCACTGAAAGAGAACTGTACATAGTAGGAGCCAGGAGAATTTTTTTTTAATTAGTCAACTTTTAGTTTCTTTCTATTTTTCTGTTTTCTACAAGAAAACCCATTATTTTTTTAATTAAGAAAAAAATTCTCAATATTTATTTTTGAGAGAGAGAGAAAGAGAAAGAGAGAGAGAACACGAGCAGGGAGGGGCAGAGAGAAAAGGAGACACAGAATCTGAAGCAGGCTCCAGGCTCTGAGCTGTCAGCACTGAGCCCAATGCACAGCTTGAACTCACGAATCGTGAGATCATGACCTGAGCCTAAGTTGGGTGCTTAACCAGCTGAGCCACCCAGGCACCCCGAGAACCTGTTATTTTAAATGTTTTTATTTATTTACTTTAATTTTTGAGAGAGAAAGTGTGTGTGTGTGAGCGGGGGACGGGCAAAGAGGGAGACAGGGGATCCAAAGCTGGCTCTGTGCTGACAGCGGCCAGCCTCATGTGGGGCTCTAACTCATAAACCTGTGAGATCATGATCTGAGCCAAAGTTGAACACTTAACTAAGCCACCCAGGTGCCCCAAGAACTATTACTTTAAAATGTCTTTCTGTGTATAAGAAATCAAAAAAAGACTAAGTATTAGAGATGACGTCAAGCATGTATAATCTACTACCAGGGTAAAAATCTACATTCTCTGCATCCTGACATTGTCATTCTGCTAAGCAGACTTAGCAGATACTCAGTCATGCCAACTGCATCACAAACATTAACAATACCTAGGAACTGAGATAGATGAAATGTACCTAACTCTGCCCCCACCACAACTGCATTCCTTCTGTTCAGTAAGCCTGTCAAGGCTCATCACCTTTGCACAGCACATGTGTATGTGATCCTCATAAATAATGGGAACTTTTCACAATCATGATGACCTGGGGTATTTTCTTCCTCAGAATAAGAAATGATAAATTCTTGTAGTATTAAAGATAAAAAGAGAATCATCATCACTATTTTAGGAAAATAATACTGAGAATTGAATATCATATTCTAATATTATCTGAAATCCATGTTTGCTTAAGGAACTATAACCACCAAGATTGATATAAAAGAATACCTCTTGCTCCACCAATTTACATTTTACTGTTGGTTACAGTATTTAAGTAATTACTTGGTACAACTGTCTAATCCTGAGTCTGAGAGAAAAGAAAGGAGGGGCACCTGATGTTACCAGAGCCTATAAAAGTTTCCAGTCACAGAGGTCAATTACGTTACCTAGGTTACTCTATTCAATTCTTACAATAATTTTTGGGATTTGCATCGGTAGCATAAGCCTCATGTTATAGTAGCCCAAATAATTTCGGGCTACTTGGAGCTCATAATATGAGTTTCCCCACCCCACAACCGTGAGCTCTTTGAAAGGAAGGACATCCCTATACCAAGCATAAGTAGTCTAGCCTCTGGCATACAGTTGAAGCACAAGAAATATTACGGATCTAAATGAATGAAATTACAAAAAACAAAACAAAACAAAAAACCTAAGTCTTGTAAGGTTAAGCACACATAATTAATTGATAGAAGAATCTCATTTGAACTAAACAATGTCTTTCTACCCTACCAAGCCATGTTGGTATAATGCTAATTTCCTGTATAAAATAAGAGTCGGGGAGAAAAGGAAAGAAAATGGTAGCTTTTTCCAACTGGAGTGGGGGGAAGGGAATCCTTCACATTTGTTTTTTTAACTGGCTGCTTTCATTCACAAAGGGCATGGAAGAGCTAAAATTTGTAAGCAAATGTTTTGGCTCCAGTGTTTCCTACTACCTCACTGCTGTATATCAGATAATCTGATATATCCTGATAATAACAGATTTTTATCTCTTAGAAATTCTAAAATTGTCTTTAAAGTGGTGTTACCAGATTACAAGCCAAACAATACTTGCTACTAAATAACACAATGCAACAGTCTGAAAATAAATAACAGGTTTTACGGACTGAGAAAATAAATTTTCAGTAGCATAAAAATGAGGTAAAAAGAAACTTCTATGAAAAATACAAAAATGGCGATTATAAACAATGTGAATGGTCAAGGAATATAAGCTAACTAAAGCATGTTCTCATACAACTTTGGAACATTACAGCAATGAAAGAGATCTGTTTGTGGAATCTGAGAAAGAGAATTCTTGGGCTATATTTACCAACTAGTAGTTCCCGTACTTGAAAAGCTTGGAAAAATCATATTGACTTCAGCTTTCTAATCTGTAAAATAAATACGTATCATTTTACCTGCTCTACAGAAAAATTATTTTTATCATAAAAATTATTTTTATTTTTTAAGGTTTTATTTATTTATTTTGAGAGAGAGAGTGAGCACTAGTGGGGGAGGGGCAGACAGAGAGAGAGAGAGAGAGAGAGAGACAGAATCCCAAGCAGGCTCCACACTCAGCGCAGAGCCCCATGATTGTGAGATCATGACAGGAGCTGAAATCAAGAGTTGGATGCTTCACTGATTGAGCCACCCAGGTGCCCTTAATTGTTGTAAAAATTAGATAGCACATTATGTGAGAAAGAATGTTGTAAATTCTAAAGTGCTATGCATATGGTAAAGTTTATTACTTAATAGCTTGATCCATAAACAGTGGAAGGACATCAACATCCCTAGGAACTGAAGTGAACTGCAGAATCCCAGACTCCATTCCAGACCTACTGAATCAGATATATACACGTTAACTTTCTCATAGACCCATTTTAGGAATGTGTGGATAATGTGATGCAAAATTTCGATGACTCCACAGCCAAGGCCACTTATTTACATAGATGAAGAGGTGGTATCACTCTTTCATATTCTGATTGTCAGACCTCCACAAATCAAGAGTATGTTGATTTATGTTTTTTTTTTAATTTTTTTTGTACCACTGTGGCATATTTTAGACCTCATGTCATTGGAGGGGACAGAGTACCCTCAAATATTTAGTTCATTGCCTAATAAACAAATGTGTAAAATGCACCATGAGAAATGGTAATGATAATATTATAACCTGGCAAGAATTAGAGAAAAATGCTTTTGATGCAGAGCTACTAGTAAGAAACTCTCAGTAACAACAATTAAACAGACCTGGAGGTAAATATTCTCAGATTCTCAGAATTTCAAAGAAAGATTCTCTGTTTCTTTCTCAGAGCAGGAAAAAACAAAGGTTGTTATTTAATTTTCTTGAGTACCCACAGTTAATTTTGAAGAAATCCTGTGTCAGACTGACCTGGAATTTTAGGTGGGGGGAAAAAGAAGGATTCTTCTTTTTTATCCCTTTATTTTTTTTACTGTCACAAGGGTAAAACCTCAATGTATAAGTTTAAGAGATCAGGAGGAAACCCTGAAATGCAAGGAATGACAAATCAGATTAATTTAGTATATCAGGAAAGATGGCTTCTCAGTCTGTGAAAACAGAATTGAAAAATAAAGATTGTAGATATGATCTTAGAATTTCCAAAACAAGAAATGAAAGCTTTAATAAAAACTGAGCACTTTAAGCTAAGGATGACCTACTTAAGAAAATCATTTACCTTTCTAATCTTTAAGCACCTGAATTAAATAGTTTAGATTTATAGTCTCTAGGCATTGCTAAATTTGATTAAATGTCAAAAACTGAAAGTTCGCCTGGAATAATATCCTTGATTAATTTTATCTGTGAAGGGAAAAGCTACACCATTCTCTCTGGCCTCAGCAATTATCTCTGGCAGAATTCTTAACTCTTCTCTTTATTTTAAATGTTGTTGATACATTATTGATACTGCTTTCTGTCATACTGAACAAACCTTGAAATCCATGGAAAATCTTAAACTGCCTATTTGGACAAGTGATAGGCCCCCTTTTCACTAAGCTAATATTTGAAAATCAATAGTCACAGAGCATCAATAGCAAAGAAAAAGATAAGAACTTGAGTTGTGAGATGCTCTATGGAACTCAAGATAAACACTTTAAAATTGTACTTTCATGTTTTTAAATTAAGGATGTTACAGTGAAAGCAGGTGTATGTAAAACTAGAAAACAACCAGGCAGCAAGACTAGATTGAGCAGCTCACACATTATGAATTACTGACTTCAGAAAATAGACACCAAATTCAGTAGTGCTTACTGCATATGGTATGCAGAGCTAATTCCTCTGATGGACTTCTGGTTTCATTTCATTGCTCAATGCCTCAGACACAATTAATTCTCAATAAATATTCATTTGAACTAAATTCAGACAAAGGCTCCATAATATCTCTGAATTCAGTAGTAAATGAAAGACTTTTTTTTTTTCCTGTGACTTCCCACTCACAAGGGTATATCTTTGAAACCCAGACTTTATATGCATGGCTGTTCTTTCCTACTACAATGAAGGCAATGGATGGGGAATAAGTTTATTAATCTGTTGGTTCAGGTTCTTTCTCTAACAATCTGGTATCTCTGAGGTGAGTTGTTTTCTTTCATCAGGCCTCAGTTTTGTTACCTATAGAATAAGAGGGATGGACAAAAAAAAAGTTTCATTGAAAAAAAGACTTCAATTATCTTATTTGATATGCATAACACTCTGCCACTAGACAGCACTGTAAATGGAGACTCGGAATGAAGTGAGCTATCTCTAGAAGGTAACAAAGCTGGGAATGGATCCAAGGTATTTGTTACAATTACATTACTTTATCATCCTAAAGCAGCTTCAAAGGTTCCAAAGTTTAACTCAGTGAATTCCCCAGGTCATTCCACATCTAATCCTTCTGAAAAACCTTATCAATGGCAATCTGTGGATAGTGCTGGGATGGCTGGTGTTCATCCCAAGTCAAGCCTACGGTGATCTAATTCTTTCAAACCTGATGGGAAGGAAATTCCCTACAAACAGTACTCAATTGGGAAGGCAGCCCAACATTCTGGAAGGAGCAGAGGTTTTATAGAATCATACAAACCAAAGTGTCAACCCCACAGAATGAGCTCACTCAGTGCAGAACGTTTCCTAGTCTTTGTACTTGCAAAATGACATTATGTCCATGTACAGCATCTAGAGACATGCGGGACTCAAAAGTATCAATAGAGCCCAATACGTATCCATGAGATGAAAAAAATGCTAGCTCCTTTCTATTCATTCTCTCTTTGACTTGTATACCAATGATAGCCCTCATGCATTATCACACTCTCAAGATTAACTGTAAGAAAAAAAACAACATGCAAATGGATTCATTTTGTTTGCACTATCTCAGAACTACTGATTTCAATATACTTATTCTTCCATCTAAGGAACTAAGGACAAATCCCTGAACTCCTACACTGAATTTTAGTGAGGAGACTGATGATCGGAGAAATTACTGCAACTCAGTTGGCTCTTTTAATACCAATTTAGGACAAAAGCATTAATTATGTGAAGCTTATTCTAGAAAGAGTTCTCCAAGTGTGTGATAGACCATTAATCCTGCTGACCATGCAACTCAAGTCACAAGCAAGTTTAAGCAAGTGAATACCTGAGGGCTTGGTAGGAGTGAGCAAAATGAAAGGCGAGGGAGTTGTATTTGACAGTAAGTTGTGTGGGGGTGAAGCTCTCAGAAATAATAAAGTCTTTTCATGGAAGTTCAAGACCTGGCCTTGCTGGTTGAGAGGAATTCAACAGGGAAACTTGTCTTATGAATTTTTCATAGACCTTATGCAAGTTAAATCCCTACCCTTATGGAAATCCATTAGTGTGCTGAAGGCTCAGAGGAAATAGGGAAAAACAGGTGCATTCATGCTTGATTTTTCCATATGTTTGTCATTCAATAGAAGCACAACGAGTGATGAATCCTATATCTAATTACCACATATGAAAGAACTTTTTGGGGTTTTGTAGCCCAGAGCTGAAAATAATTGTCATTCAGAAAAGAGAAGTGAAATCAATGTTATAGCGAGGCTAAGATGATTTGCCTGATTTTCCCTGATATCCTCTCTCTATTTGGGGATACTGAGTTTTCAGTGAATTAAGATGATTTTCTGATGATAAAATCATTTCTTACTGTGAAAAACATTTTAAATATGTTTATCTGCTACAAATAAGGATAACAATATACAATGATAAATATTGATGTAGCTCCTATTCCATGCAAAGGATCATGCTGGGAGTTGGAAGGGATAAAAACACAGAGCAGAAGTATTTATTGACTTCAAGGTGCTCAGAATCTAGTAATATAGATGACCTCATGCACAGTGATGATAGCATACAATTTCCCATTTCCATCCACCTGAGTCCTGCTCCCTCCCAGTTTCCCATGTCCTAATTCTTCAAGTCTCAGCTTAAATCCTATGAAAAACTTAGCCCGCTATTTTTTCAGTTAAAAAAATAAAACTCTTTCCAATTTCCCAGAGCTCCTTATCTATCCTTTTTTATATTACTTATAGTTTTTCATTTTATGATGTTATCATTATGCTGTTGGTCATGAAAAGGCCAAGTTTTTTTTTTTTATTTTTTAAGATATATCCTTTTAAAGTAACTAACCTCAAGGATAAAGAAAAAATCCTTTGGAGCTGTCAAGAAATAAGAACAACTCAATTACCAGGAGGGAAAAAAATAAAGCTGACCTTAGATATCTCCACAGCAACGTTCAGTTCTAGAAGGCAGTGGAGTAGAGCCCACAAAATCTTCATGTGAAAAAAGGAAAAATCCAAGTATGTAATATCCAGCCACTGTGTTGTTTGAGTACAAACACTAACACAAACACATTTTTTAACAAGTAACATACAGGGAATACTGTTCTCATTGGTGCTTCTTGAAGAATTTCACACAGCAGAGATATATTTTTGGAAAGACTGTGTGAAAATATCAGTACTGAAAGCTGAATCTACTTATTTGTGGAACAAAGATTTAAACGTATTGTAAGGATTGAGGTGACAGAAGAGAATGTAAATAATACATAGCCTCGTCGGGGGAGAGTGATTAAGAATGGTCATTTTCAGACTTCTAATCCCAAGGTTAAGGGATATTTTTAATACCTCAAAATGAGTAATGGAGTATAAGTCTACTTAACAGTTTTAAGTAAAACTCTAAAATATTATATAATTAACTAAAATCAGGTGCAGAAGCAGAGGAAAGAGAAATATTAAAAGGAAGATATTAATTCCATCATTGGTTATAGTGGAGAATCAAATATCATTTACAGAAACAGAGGACTGAGAGTATTTAGAACATAAAAGTTATACTAGGTCCAGAATATCACTCTTACAACAAACAGAAGCGCACACACACACACACACACGCACACACACGCATACATGCATACATTACAGTAGACAAAACAGTACTAAAAACTTTAAAGACAGAAAAGCAGAATATGAAAAAATATGATACAATTATAATTAACTATAGTATATATTCCCTATTAATAGCTCCAAGTGGCTCATGGTTGTCATGAAAAAAATTCTTTACAGAATAAAATGCGTGTAGGTTAAACTGACATATTAAAGAAAAAGACTTTCAAGTCGAATCAAGCAGCAAAACCCACTATGTGCTAAATAGAGGAAACACACCTAAAACAAAATGCTTGAGAAAATTTGAAATAAAATAATGGCAACAAAATATGTCAGGCAAATGTAAACAAAAGGAAAACAAAAGTCATTGTCTTACTAATAAATGAGGTTGAACTCAAGGCAAAAAGAAAAGTGTTTTAAAAAGGCAAGAACTGTCATTTAAATTTCTAAAATAAATTTTAACAAAACTATACATATTAAGGAGTTATACTCAGATAGGTACCAAATAGCATAATAACAACCTTCATATATTTGAACACTAATAAATAAGGCATACCACAATAAAAAGTGAAAGTGGATCTTCTTTACTAACAACCATAGAACATTCATAAAACTGACTTATTTATGGTTACACACAAAACATAAATAAAACCAGAGAAAGAATAAGGACAACATTCTCTGGTCATATAGTGACAGAACTAATAATAAAACTGGAAAACAAAACCTGGTATTTTACAATATTTATAAGTATATCCTCAGTCAAAAAAGCAATCAATACAAAAATTACACTACTTAATCTAAATACCAATAATGAAAATATACTGCATTGGAGTCTATGGGGCATGGTTGAGACATTGCTCAGAAACATAAATCATTGCATTAAATATTTATGTACAAAAATAAGTACAAAAATAAATATTAAGCATTCATCTTTAGAAATTAGTTAAAAGATTAATGAAGCCTAAGGAAAGCAGAAGGAACACTATTAAAATTATTAAAACAGAAATCAATGAATTAGAAAGGAAATGATAGAATTATTCAATAAATACAAAAGCAGATTCTTTGAAAAATAAAATACTATTAATATAAGAAATATCTGTAGCTGCCAGGATTTCTTAACCTTGGTATTCAGGGAAGACCATTCTTTGTTGTAAGTGATGTCCTTGCATTATGTGGAACAGCATCCTTGGCCTCTATCTACTGGATTCCAGTGCCTCTCCGCTTACCCCACTGTAACAACCAAAAACGTCTATGGACCTTGTCAATTGTTCTTTGGGGCAAGGGGTGTCAAAATTACCCCACTCAAAACTACTGCAACATCCCAATCAAACATAAAGGGAAAAGGCACAAATATCCAGTGTAAGAAACAATAAGGAAATAATAATCAGGGAAAATAAAAGAATCAAGAGAGATGATTTTAATAAATTCTGAAAATTAATATAAAACCTGGATACAATTGACGATACTGTAACAAAATGGAATGAACAAAAACAGAAAGTGTAACACATGGATTATCAAAGAAGAAAGAGAAACTTGTCAAAATCTATCTAAAAAACCTAAACTGACCCCGACTATTTAAACACTGCTTCATTCTCCCATATATACTTAGCCATATAATTGAGTAAGAGAAAAAGGTCTTAGAAAAAAGAGATTAAGGAGATAAAATCAGTATTTTTATAAAGATACTACTTTGCAGCTGTTAAAATTGTTCACCTTTAAAAAAAAGTGAATTTTACTGAGCAGCTAGTAAAAACAATGAGAGAATTTAGTAAAAGTTGGCTCAGTATAAAATAATTATAGAGAAATAATTATCTTTTCTGTATACAAATAACCTCCCTTATAAGAGAGTATGGGGAAAAGATACAACATACTTAGGAATTTTTTTAATGTTTATTTATTTATTTAGAGACAGCATGCAGGGGAGGGGCAGAGAGAGAGAGAGAGGGAGACAGAGAATCCCAAGCAGGCTTCACACTGTCAGCACAGAGCCCAATATAGGGCTCAGATCTATGAACTATGAGATCATGACCGGAGCCAAAACCAAGAGTCAGACGCTTAAGCGACTGCACCACTCAGGTATCCCAAATTTTAACAGTAAATTTTTAGGATCTATATTAAGAAAACATCAAAATGCTTCTGAGGTTACAAAAGAATACCATGTGCTTAAACAGGCAGATGCAGCTACTTAAAGATGTCAACAAACACTCAATCTGAAACAAATACCAATAGGAAATAGAAAGTTGAAAAAATTAATCACAAATAATAGCTAGGACAATCATGAAAATGAAGAGTGACTTAGGGAGGGGTAGAAGAGAGAGGTAGATGTACTGATATTAAAAAAAACAACAACCATGTAAAGCAATAATAATTAAGGCAGTGTGGCACTGGGATTTGAATAGATAATCAGTACAATAAAGCAGCCTAAAAGCACAGAATCCAAATAAGTAAAGAATATGTGTACATTTAAGGTGGCATTTCATATTACCAGAGAAAAGATGAATTAATTAAGAAATTGTGTTGAAACACTTGGGTAGCTTTATGGAAAAAAAATTATCTCAGAATAAATTCCAATATATAAGATTTAAGCATAACATTTAAAATCATAATTTACACATTTTCAATGAATTTAAATGACATCAGAGTAAGAAAGGCATTTTCAGTGTGATTTTTAAAAATCTCAGAAGCTATAAAAGAAATATTTTAAAAAATGTTGATATCATCTTGTTGCCAAGTTTGTCAAATACTTGGTATTCATGAAAATGCAAACATTTCTGTACCACAAAAAGCACCATTAACTAAGTCAAAAGTTAAGAAGAAAAATAGGAAGCACTTCCAAGGACCAATTTTCATAATATATAAAGAGTTCCTTTAAATCAATAAGTAAAAGGTAAAGATCTAAACACAAACAAAGGCAAAGACTATGACCAAAAAAAAAAAAAAAAATCAAATTAAGACAGCTGTTAGCCATTTATATTGCAATATAATAAAAATTATATATCTTAAGTGAAGTAAAACTCAACACCACAATGAATAAAATTTTTCACCCATCAAATTTCATTGTGTTAGTGAAGCTGGGGAAAAACTGGCACTGTCATATATTGCTTTAGGGAGTGTAAATCTGTACCATTCTATGGAGTTTTTGACAATACAAAAGCACAAATGTTCTGCTTTCCATTTCACTTTTAGTAGTTTACAGATATACCTTAAAATGTGCACAAATAATTTTGTTTAATGACACTTATTGTTTATAACAGCAAAAAACAAACAAACAAACAAACAAAAACAAAACCTAGCAAACCTTTACCAATATGGGCCTGAAAAAAATCATGTATGACTAAATCTATAATGCAATACCACATGGCTTAAAAAGTACAGAAACTTCTTGTGTACTGGTATGGAATGATCTCCAAGAAATGTAGCTAAGTGGAAAATGAAAAGTGGAGTGATAGTGTGACTACCTTTTGTAATAAAGTGGGTTAAATGGACATATCTGTTTACATATGAAAACAAAACCCTATAGCCTACACATAAATTGATAGCCTATAGGAAAGAGTTGCCGAAGACAGGTAGAATGGAGACTTTTTAATGAATACTGTTTCATATCTTGTGGTTTTGAGTTAAGTGGATATATTACCTCTTCAAAAGGTAATGCATCATTTGAAAGTAGTTGAAAAATTTCAGTTTGATAAACATGAAAGAAGGCATGCACAACAAGATCAAATGAAGCCAAAACAAATCTGATTTTGAGATCCAGAATCCAAGCCTACATGATTCTTTTTTTTTTAATTTAAAATTCATGTTGACAGATAAACCCAATAGGTACAGCTACTAGTATAGTTTTACCCTATGGATCCAGAGCCCTATGTGTCTGAACTTTCTCTGAGTCAAATGGCTATTTTCTCCTCACAGACAGGATTCTATCTCCCAAACAAACCAACATTTTCCCCCTTTTGAAGATTATAATTTCAAGACTCCCATTGTAACTGTGATTGACGCCCCTTTCTGCTAAGCATGAACCTCAGAAATATTTAAGCAGGCAATAATTGCACATTTGCTCAAGCACAATTTACTATTTACTCAGCAGAACTTTATTGGGTATGCCAGATAGGATGGAGAGCACTGACAACAGAAAGATGTAAAGTCATAGTCCTTGCTCTTAAGGAATTTGCATGGTAACCATATGGGAGACCAGGAAATGGTAGAATTTAATGCAGTTGGCCTGTGTTAGAATAATAATCATAGCAATAAGTGTAGGAGGAGATTAAGAGAGGGAGGGCAATAACAATTCTTGGAGGTTTAGACAGGTCTTCTCAGACCAGAGAAAACTTTACCTCTGCCAGACCTCCTAGAATTAAGAGTAACAACCAAGTCTTTGGTTCATAGAACTTATCCACTAAAAGACTAAATAAATATAATAGTAAAAACAAATGTAATTAGTAAGATGAATGAAGTTTTGATTTTAGAGTTGGAGATTTCCATTTCTATTTTATTTTATATTTATTTTATTATTATTATTATTATTATTACTTTCTTTTTAGAAAGAGAGAGCATGAGTGGGGTAGAGGGGCAGAGGGAGAGAGAGAGAATCTTAAGCAGGCTCCAGGCCCAGCATGGAGTCTGACATGGGCCTCAATCTCATGACCCTGGGATCATAACCTGAGCCAAAATCAAGAATTGGGTGCTCGCTTAACTGACTGAGCCACCCAGGTGCCTCTGGAGTTTTCCATTTCATATCTACTTTGCTCATCAACTTTCAGTAAGTTTGCCTGGGATACTGTTGTGATTGTGTCAATAGTCATCAAAGCCAAAACATTAGGTACTTTTTAAGAATTTATATCCAAGTCTCTAGAACTCCTGGCTCCTTGGAAATCCCATCTCATTAGAAATTGTCATGTTTTTAATACCTTCAGAACATAAACATAATCTCAAAACATCAACTAGAAATGATAACTCTAGTTTGAAAATGATTCTTCAAAAAGCATGCTCCAATCCACAGTAAATACTCATGAATTAAAAATATGAATATCAAAAAATGTGAATATCATCATTTATCTTCTTAAAATAATAATTACTAGTATGAGTACAAAAATAGTAGAAAAAAAGACTCACTGAGACCAAAAATGACAACAATGACCACTAAAAGCAAGGTAGGAAAAAGCTGATCTTCAACAAAGGGAGCGAATATAATTATATAGTAAGGGGGAAATATATAACTGAGGCCAATCCTTTTGTACAGGGAATTTTCAGGGACTCAGCACCAAGCATAACCATTGTAAATATAAATTACACTGAATCTTGTACTCTGCCGCCTATGGAGTCCTGAAAGTGTTAATATTTTGTAGCTGGAGGCATACTCTCCTTGACTAAAGATTTGAAGAACTCATTCTTCAGATATTATGACAGGCTTCCCCATGTAGTGGCTGGTTCCAATTGATATAAATGTTCAAGTGATAAGGAAACCTAAAGCAACTTCCAAGAAACAGAAGGAATGTTGAGCATGGAAGCTGGGTGATCTGTGAGGGTGCTGAGACACGCTGACAAATGCCGCCTGCCCAATCCTGTAGGCACCTTTCCAGACTAATCCCAAATACTCAACAAGCAGATTTACTAATTTGGCCTCCCAAAAAGACTTCAGTACAGAAGAATTATTTCTTCATTATAAAGTATTAAATTGATAAGCAATTTTGTCTTTCTACCTGGGTACAAAAACATTCAGAGTCTATTAGCTTAAAGGTCATTGTATTTTGTGGTTACCCATGCATGCAAGCAGATTTGGCTCAATAGACTCCGCTCTCCTCACAAGCATGCATACAATACTATTTAAAGGTCAGCCAACTTCTTTCACTGTCAAAACAGTATAAGGAGAGAATACCAGGAAAGTGGGTCTGTAAGATGGCACACATTTTGCTGACAGCTTTCTGAAAAACATACCTAAAGGTCAGTGTAGGAACATGACAATTCAGGGTCAAGAACTTAATTAATGTTTTTGTTTTATGTTTATTGATTCTACCATATGTAATGAGGAATGTATGAAAAACTGAACACATTAAATATGGAAAGCACTTAAGAGGAAGAGCCAGTCAACAATTTCTGTGTGGCTTTGTGGAGAGACTAAGACCAGATAAGTGCGGTAGAATTTGGCTTTAAATAAGACCTTACCAATATGAAGGATGTTGACAATGAAAAATGTTTAGCTCCTGAAAGCAGAGTTGCTGCCATCAATATCTGAAGACCTTCTTTATTAGGAGCCCACATACTGCTTAACAAATTAAACTATCTGACCTTTCAAGACTCCTCTTCTTCTTCTTTTCCTTTTTAAAATGTTTTTAATGTTTATTTATTTTTGAGAAAGAGAGAGAGGGCACGTGTACATGAGGCAGGGGGAGGGGGGAGAGGTCAGAGAGAGAGGCAGACAGAGAATCTGAAACAGGCTCCAGGCTCTAAGCTGTCAGCACAGAGCTTGACGTGGGGCTCAAAATTAGGAAGGGTGAGATTATGACCTGAGCCCAAGTCGGACGCTTAACTGACTGAGCCACCCAGGTGCCCCTCTTTCTCCTTTTATCTTCTATGATCAGTCATAAAAACTCTTAGGGAGGGATATATATTTTTTTTTCTGTTGGTTACTACTATTTGGTATCAGTGGACCCAAATTATCAACATCTATTTCCCAAAGGATGGATTTCATCCATTAGGTATGATATACAAGTTCAACGGGGATTGAAATGAAAATCACAAATGGGAAATTAATGAACAGCCATTAAAGAACCTGGACATATTTAAGATATACACTGAAATTAAAACATTATCGTGGAGGACAACCTTGACAATTACCAAATATGTTCTTTGAAGCTATTTTGAGATGTATAGATGTGGCCTGATATGACATTTTTCGTGTTCTCCATGCAACTGCTTTCATCTATCCTGACATCTTCAAGTTATCTGAATGTAGGAAGTATCACTATTCATGCTGTACAAGGATTAACACTGAATATACTTATCACATTCTCTGGAATGTGGCTTTAAGTTATCCTGAGTATCTCAGATGGTTAAGGTGTGTTTTTGTTTTTATTGTTGTATTGTTTATGATCCAAAAGTTTCCCTTTAATAGTCTTCTGGACTAATAGTCATTATATTACTGTAGATTATATATATCAGAAGGCAATTTTTCAGAATTAAACATAATTAAGTTGGTCTGTCACCAAATCCTACCTAGTTGATGAACCATATTTACTATTGCTACATTTTAGCTACCATTACAATCAGTGATTAACTATTGGTTAGCCAAGATTTTCAATACTTTAGTCTTAGCAGCTGTTTTTGACGTAAGATTTGGTTATCAAATGTACAAGTCATGATAAATCTGTCAACCATGGAACTGTTGACAAAAGTGGAACTGTTCTAATTATTCAACAATGAATGTGGAGATACTTTTTTATTGTAAAGTCTATGTAAGTCAACACACTATACTACCTTAATTATAATCATGAGCTCTTTGAGAGAGGGTATATGAAATAACCTTTATGGCCCTTGGCAGAGTGTCTTTTCACAAAGCAGATGTTCAATGAATGCAAGATGACTTAATAAAATACTATTATGGAAAAAGCAGGTGCAAATCCAGTATTCTGTTTTAAAAACTTGTCTTCAATTATGCTTCTATACAACAATGCATGCAGCACGTATTCAATAAACATGGGAGTAAAAGATAGAACTTGGTCAAACAATTCCTGTGAGTCAAATGTGTGGTACAATTTCCTGACTCAGCTCCCCCAGTGTATTTAAGATATAGGAAAAGTATTACTCTACATTTTATGAGCAGCGGGTAGGGTCTGAAATATTATCTTTATACATGCAATATAGAGACCTTAGGAATAGAAGAGTTTCCCCCCCCCCCCAACACATAGAATCTTGTTCTTATGAATGACTGAAAACTCTTGCTTTAGTTGCTAGTGAACATAGATTATTTTTGTGTGGTGCTTGAAAAGACATTATTTGCTCTGATTCTTTTGATAAGTGGAGACTGTTCACAAAGTATCTTCAGAATGGAAAGAACAAAACCCTCGTTTCCTCTGATGGCATTGGGACTACAAAAAAGGTGGCCTTCTCAATGCTGTCTGAACAATGAGGCAATCATTATAACACATTCTATCCATTTTTTATGTCACACTGACCAAAGGCGGTTTAGGGCTTCTTTTAAGTACTTTGCATCAAAGACATTGAATGGCTTCATGATCTTCGATTTACTCCAAAAAAGTTCCAACCAATGAGAGAGTCTAACCAGAACATAAGAATGTTTTAGACATGGATGTCATTGCTCTGATATTTTAAAAGACTTTCTAAAAACAAAATTATTGATTCATATATATATATATATATATACTCAATTCTAGATTCTTCTTAATATTGGAAACACTGAGAATTCCAATAACATTTATATTAAACGTGGGCTTATAGTAAATCTGACACACAACCTAACTTTTCAGGGGATGCCAAGGTAGGACCTTCTATGTCTGTTTATTCTGATAATCTTTTAAATTTGGTTCTTTAGCCCTGAATATGCCACATTTGGTCAAGAGAAAAACATTCCCAGAAACACGCTTTCAATTGTGGGATATATTCTAGCATTAAATGCTAGATACTTAGCTTGTTAAGTAAACACACAGAAAAAAATTGAGAGCCATTATTTTGATGGGTTTGATGTAAGTTACAGTCAAGATGAGAAAACAAGTCACCTTCATAATTTTTCACCAGAGAAAAATCCACTTACTATTACACACCTCAAGAGAAAATAATGCCACAATTAAAAACTGTGATTTTTGATAAGTAATATTTAAGTATCATAAAAATTAAATTATAAAGTATATTTCTGCCTTAAATTCTGATCATACATTATATACCTAAATTAATGAGAATAATTTTTATTTCCTGCTAACACTAATTCAATGATAATTATAAAGATTTAGAAAACTGCTTTTTAGAAATGTAGATATACTCGTTATCAAAACTAATAGGGGATTGTATCTACAAACATCTTTTTCTGGAGAATCTGAACATGTAAAATAGATGTTTTCTTCATGCTTTAAAAAATTGAAGGGCCTCCTGGGTGGCTCAGTCGGTCAAGTGTCTGACTCTTGATCTCGGCTCAGGTCATGATCTCATGGTTTCATTCATGGGACATGGCCCTGCGCTGGGCTCTGCACTGTCAGCTTAGGATTCTGTCTCTCCTTCTCTCTATGCCCCTCCTCCGCTTGTACTCTCTTTCTCTCTCTCAAAATAAATAAACTTAAAAAACTTGAATAAATTCTGGGACAAATAATTCTACTTTGAAGATTTTTTAAATTTATGCTGAGCTACAAAGGAAAAGCATAACTTTGATGTTTGTTATTTAAAATCAAACATAGAAAATTAAATACACAAGAGCCAAAGACCTTTTTCTTTTCTTCTTCTTCTTCTGGAGAGAAAGAATTCTTGTAGATGCAGAAATCAAGTGTGTGATATTTAATTATTAGTGTCTAGATAGTGATATCTAGAAAAAGCAGAAGCAAGGGATACTATTTCTTCTGGAAGAAAACATGTCATTACCTAAGGTAATGGGCTTTCAATAAAGGAAATTAAAGATCTTAAACTAAAGATGCATCAATAAAGGAAAATATATCGGGACAAAAATTAACGTATTTTGTCCCTTTCTCAGAAATCTCTTTTGCCTCACCACAGCACAAATGTGCTTCAGATCCAATATTCCAGGCCAATCCAACTCATGCAACTTAACAAGATTCTCCTAGAAAGACCTACTTATCCATTTTAAAAAAACGTATATATTTAAGGCATACAACATGATAATTTGACATAAGTATACATAGTGAAATGATGACTACAGTCAAGCAAATTAACATATCTTTTCACATAGTTTTCTGTGTGAGAACAGCACCTGATATCTACTCTCCTGCCCTTTTTTCTTTCCCTTAGAGCAGTGAGTGCTCCATGCAAATGCTGCCATTAATGAAAACCTACCTTGACTCTGCCAGAGGAAGTTGAGTTTTGTGCCATAGTCATGCCTATGAATTGCTCTTAAATCTATCTTACTATCACATTCCTAAATTTGTAACACAGTCATGCCTTGGACTGCCCTTAAATCTATTGTACTATTACATTCCTAAATGTGTACCATAGGAGTATTAATTGATTAAACAACTTTGGAAATATATTTGGCACCATCTACTAAAGCTAAATTTACACCAACCACATGACTCAGAAATTTACTCCTATGTAAATTCCAAAGACAAATGACTATACATGGCCACCCCCCCAAAAAAAGACTAAAATGTGCCTAGCAGCTTTATTCATAATATCCCCAAACCCAGTATCCATCATCAGAAGAATGGCTAAGCAAAGTGTGATATATGCATATAAAGGAGTACTACTAAACAGCAATAAAAATGAACTAACTAGAGATACTCAAAACAAATTAATTCCATGGAAAATCTCCATACTGTCCCATCACTTTTGCTATAAACTGAAAACTGCTCTAAAAACAATACAGTCTTGGGGTGCCTGGGTGGCTCAGTGGGTTAAGCATCTGACCCTTGACTTCAGCTTAAGTCATGATCTCAGGGTTGTAAGAGCATGGAGTCTGCTTAAGATTCTCTCCCTCTGTCTCTCTCCCACTGCCCTTTCCCCAGCTAGCGCTCCCTCCTGCTCTCATTCTCTCTCTCAAATAAATAAAATGAAAAAAAAATTTTTTAAACAATAAAGTCTTAAAACAATTATTAAATAAAACAAATAAAAAGAAACACAATGAATCTTAGAAACATTAAATTGAAATTAAAAAAGACATATACAAATGAGCATATGTAATATGATACCATTTATATGAAGTTCAAGAACAGACAAAAGTGATTGATGTGGTTAAAATCAGAATGGTAGTTAATTTTTGGTGGATTTTTTTTTCTGTGAAGGGGCACTAGGAAAACTTCTGGGGGTGATGCAGTGGTTCCATATATCTGAGTAGTGGTTACACGTAAGTTTTACACTTAAGACTTGAGCAATTTGTCATAAATTATATCACAGAAATAAAGTATATGTAATTATTTACTACTTAGTATTGAGAACTGGTGATAGACTAATGAACCAGATAAGAAGTACACATTTAATCATTTTTCTGTGATTTTTCTTAAAACATAGATTGGGAGTTATGTAAAGTTAGAGTACAGTGTGGTTTTTGTTTTTTTTTTTTTTTGTATTCTTGATATCTGGCACAATAGCAAGCATGCATTAGGTAATCACTAAATGTTCTGGATCAATGCCTTTATGAGATTAAAAAAAAAAAAGAAGAAGAAGAACTATTTACTGCTATAGTCGCTAAAACTTGGATTTAACTCCCCTTGACAGATTTTCTTAAACACAACTACCTGGTTTTGTTCACACCACAAATAACAATCTTTCATATTTATACTGTCTTCTAAATAGAGAAAATAAAGAAGTTTTAATAACAACACACTGTCCCTATGAAGTGATGCTTAAAACTTTATTTAAGTTGAATCTACACAGGAAATAGTTAAAAATATGTCTATCTTCAAAATCACGAAATTATTTTATAATGAGAACTATGACAAGATATTTTCTTTCTCCAAAAATAAGCAAGCCAGAGATGTTTTAAATGGAACCAAAGAAGAAATTCTTTATTGGCAGGATGATAAAACACCCAGGCTCTTAAGAAAGGATATAGTATTTCCAACCCTAGAGAGACAAAGAGGATAAAAATGTGTGTACTTAGGTTTGTTGCTTCTAACTATAATCAATGGCTCTATCAAGGTGCTTTTTACTTGCAACTATTTCAGAAATAATCACTTGTCTTCAAGTATACAATGATCATCTTTATTTTGATCAATGTCAGCCATGGTAAAAACTTGTGACTAGATAATCAGAAAACATATTCTGAAAACAACTACTTAATTCACTTGAGACACATACCTCCATGAAACTGAAAAAACAAGAACCCCAAAGAGATTAATCATAATAAAAAGCATTATATCAAGTATGATTTTCACACTATTGCCTTCCTAGCATTGTTCTCATTATACCCTGAGGGAAATGGTTGAGTCTTAATACGAAGGAAAGCAACAGAAAGGAACTAAATCCTACTGACAAGTTAGTTGTTTAGTAAATATTTCAGGAGTAAGAAATGCATTCTCTTGAAAATGTATTTATGAATTGATCAATGAATTCAGAGATCATTTTTGACCAATGGCATTTACAATATATCAAAAAATCATCTGATCTCCTACTTTGGCAGAGTTAGAGAAATATACCTGAATCTGGATAAAGAGACAGGTCTGATTTCCTAGAGCTCCTGAAACCTGAAATCTCCTTCTCAATTGATACTTCACAAAAGTACTCGGTCACCGATTCTAAACCTACAAAAAAAATATTTCTGAGAGCTGATAGACCCATTTTATTGATCCTGGAGTTTGCTCCCAGACAAGGAACTAATCCTATTGAACGGCAGGGACAGAGAAAGAGAAAATAAGACAGTATTGACAAATTATGAATCCTGGCAAGAGCAATGTGTATTACATAAACTTACTTTTAAAATGTGGCAACAGGAAGGGGGGGGGAAATTGGGAGGGAAGAAAAGGAAGAAAGAAGGACAGAAAGACGGACGGAGAAAAAGCATTGGTTAATTTTGCTTTAGCCAACAGGAAGAAGCCAACATTTTGAGGAGATTAGGATGCTCTATTGATTTTCTGTAAGATGTGTCCAGAAACACAAATTAAAGTCAATACGCAAATTAATATAAAGAATTGAAAAAATGGTTGTGTTTGGCTGACGCCTGAGGTTTGGAAGAGAAGATGGGTGTTATTTAAATTACATATTGAACCCTGCCCGCTTGTGTTAATTCAGGGAAAGTTTAAAGTTTTCATGAGACTTCCAGCATAAAAAACGCAAAGACTTTTCTGCAAAGAATGACTTCAGATATGAAAACTATTCACTTTAGAAAGGGAATTAATCACGTATTATCATTAGCATAACATTTATTTTCCATTTATTACTTTCAGAAACAGCTATATGTAATGTCACCTTAGTATTATGCATTTCTGTAAAACTAACAGTAGGCATTCAATTTCATGTGTTATAGCTATTTTCAGCATAGTGACAGACAGTATAGGGTGTTTGATAAATTTATCATTTAAGATAATCACAGAGGCGAAGCACCTGGGTGGCTCAGTCGGTTAAGCGTCCGACTTAGGCACAGGTCATGATCTCACAGTTCATAAGTTTGAGTCCTGCGTCAGGCACTCTGTGCTGACAGCTCAGAGCCTGGAGCCTGCTTTGGATTCTGTCTCCCTCTCTCTCTGCCCCTCCCCTGCTCATGCTCTCTCTTCCTCTCTCTCAAAAATAAACCTTAAGAAATTTTTAAATAAAAAAAATAGATAATCACAGAGGCTCTAAGTAAGCATGTGCAGAAGACAATGCATCAGATTTGGTAGGACTGGTAATATACGTTTGAACAGCCTATAATATACATTTAAACTCAAAATATCTAATTCTACAAATAGGCAAAAGCCAAAACTGTCAAGCTAATATGTAAACATGGAAATATCAAGTTGGAAGATATTAACTGTTTCCAGTAGAAAAATGAATTAAAGTTCTCTAATAGTTTCTGCTCTAAAGCGTTTAATAATTTAATAGAAACAAGTAATAACAAGTAAGTGAATACATACTTTCTAATGATTTAGTTTACATTAGACACATATAAAACATCTCCATATTGCTTGGAATATTAGGTAACATTGCACAATTTTTGGTAAGGTTCTACTACAGTGTGTATCACACTATAGCCTAGGGTAGACGAGAGGCACTGATGGGAAGTGGTAAGAAGAGTTTCAACTCAGGAGGCACACTGATCAGGGTATGAATTGTGATTCCATCATTTATTACCTGTGAGACCTTGAAAAAAATACTTTGCCAAAACTTCAGTTTATAGGGGGGGAATGGTTATGGTACCCAAAAAAGTTTGAATTATCAAAGCACTATAGGCATAATATTGACATGTATATCATAGCATGAATTTTTATAATGAATTAAATTCACACTCAATGCGATAAAATTTGGATTCAAGTCAGATTCTGTTTTGCATGTCAATTACAAACACTACTTGATCTCCCACTATTATTTCTAAATTTTTTATTTGCAACCTCTGATGAATCATTAAAGGTAAACCTAATTAAAAGTTTTTTTTTTTTTAATGCTTATTTATTTAGAGAGAGAGAGACAGAGTGTGAGCAGGGGAGGGGCAGAGATAGAGGGGGACACAGAATCCGAAGCAGGCTCCAGGCTCCGAGCGGTCGGCACAGAGCCCGACGCAGGACTCAAAACCATGAGCAAGACCATGACCTGATTCAAAGTTGGATGCTCCAGAGCCTGGAGCCTGCTTCCGATTCTGTGTCTCCCTCTCTCTCTGCCCCTCCCCCATTCATGCTCTATCTCTCTCTGTCTCAAAAATAAATAAACGTTAAAAAAAAAATTAAAAAAAAAAAAAAAAAGTTGGATGCTCAACTGACTGAGCCACCCAGGCACCCCAAGGTAAACCCAATTTAATTGTTTAAAAGTAATCACTAACAATTATATTTGCCAAGGGCTAAATTTATGTATTTCTTATGTCTGATCCCAGATAATTTTCAACATAGAAGAGAGAAATCTGTTACATTTAATCTAAACATAGCCAAGCACATACAGTTTTCCTAGAAAGGGTGTATATTAAGCCTGTGGAAGCCCTGCAGTGGCCATTAATGTCCTTCCTGGGGTTGTAAGGCATCTAGTGAGTACACCCACCTGGAGAGACCCTGGTTGGTATTCTAAGGGGAAGCGAAACAGCCCATTAAATGAGATTTATGGAGTTTTCTGACAGGAGTTCTGGTGGGGAAGGAAACTGCATGTCACTTCTGCTGTGGCTATTCTGCTGTGCTTCTGTCTGGTTGTGCTATTCCAAATGAATTCACCATCATAAATACTCTGGTGCAGGCCAGAGAATACAGAAGCCAGCTAGCCGTGCTCGTCCTGCCATGACCCTCTATCAGCACTGTGTCCAACTAGCTCCCGTGCAGCAGCCTCTTACTTCCCATGCAACTGACTCATTCCTTTCATTCCCAGCTTTTGATTTACAAAGTTACAGAATTTTATAATCACTAAATCATTGAAGCTTTCAATAATCTGACCCAGTATACACTGTTTTTTTTTTTCTTTTTAAAAGATTATATGGCAGGAGAAATCCCTTGGTATTTTTACAATAATTTATCCTCTTATTGATTTGTACCCCCACTCAAATCCAGTGCTATATTTGCACACACACATACACAACTACACACACTCCTCTCTAGCCGACAGACTTGTTAATATGTGGCTATTTTTGTGTTTCATATTCACTTATACATTTGTTTACAAATATCTTATTCATGTATACATATTTTGTAAAGTAAGTAGGAGATGCATACATATCCATGTCCCTTTATTTTAAAAATGATACACACTAATTTGTATTCCAGTTAGTATGGCTTATGTTACATAGTTAATGCATTTAATGTAAGAACTTTTAAAAAAAAACATTTTTTTCTTCTTTCAATATACTCTATCTCTGAACCATTTTAATTGGACCAAAATGAAATAGAGTATTTGTGTAACAGCGTAAAAATAGTCAAGTAAGTTCTAAAACTCTTATTTGAGAATAATTTCCTTTATGGTTTTATTTGATATATTTATTTATGGATAAATGCACAGATGGAAAGATGGTAGTACATGTGGATAATGAGCATTCTTTTTTTTAATTTTTTTAATGTTTATTTCTGAGATAGAGGGAGACAGAATACGAGTAAGGGAGGGGCCAAGAGAGAGGCAGACACAGAACTGGAAGTAGGCTCCAGGCTCTGAGCTCTCACCACAGAGCCCGATGCAGGGCCTGAATCCACAAACCATGAGATCACGAGTTGAAGTCGGACACTTAACCGACTGAGCCACCCAGGCACCCTCTGAGAGCATTCTTAAACTCAGGCAATTTGAACTGAAGTAACTCGAGCTTTTGGACTTTCATTTTTTTTTTTTTTTTTTTTTTTTTTTAGCTTTGATCTGGTTCATGATTATGTGGAAATTAGTGTTTGTTTTAATCAAATCTAATTACCAAGTGTGGTTCAAGTATTGCCTTTCAGAAAATTTCATACTTGTATAGCTGTTATCCATCAAAGCACAAACTGCAATTATGCTCTGATAGATTAAAATAGTGCTTGGTCCTTGTTGAACCATGAGCCAGTATGCAAAGGTAATATGTAACTCATTTCCCCTTTAAATTATGAAATCAGTATCATTACTGCTACATGCCTTTTCTAGTTTTCCAGGATTTTATTGGATTCACTAAGTACTCTATCTCATCTCCTTTTGGGGAAATCTTACTGGTTGGTAAAGCCGTCAGAGCCACGGCATTGGCAATTGGCTATGGAACCAGAATTTTCAATTTATGTCTCAGTTTTGCAGCTGTGTTAGACAGAGCCAACTTTCTATTTAACAGCAATCAAAATATAGCCTGTCCATCACCTAACTGATCTCCACATCAGTATCAGAGGGATAGATGGTGTCCTAATCCCTATATCAGTTGCACACATACTTCCTGTCATCATGTACATCCAGACTTTTGAGTAATGTCTCATAAATCCTTAATCCAACATTACCCTATGGTTTTGACTTTAAAAATTTTCTTTCTCATTGAATGGCTTTCTCCATATCCTCTGCAGCAGAGACATTTTGGTTTTAACCTCTGGTAGAATTATTATGTGTAGTTCATCTATATCATGAAGGAATTTTTGGTGCTGATTTTGTTGGTTGGCTGACTTAGCCAAATGTCCTAGTCACTTGACTAGGGAGTTTTTCTCCCACGATTAAGCAAGAAAATACCACTTTGGCAGCAGTTTCCCTTAGAACAGTATCCCAGTAGTAATAATAAATACTAGCTCTCTCTTCATTTAATACCAAGAACTACAAAGTTACACATTACACAAGATAAGTTGAGCTAATTCTAAATGATAGTAAATGTTCTAATTTTAAACTTCAGCTGGGCTTCTGGGAGGGCTGGACACTGCAGCAATGTTTAGGAAATGAACACTTGAATTCCAATACTTAAACTATTCTGTGATTTAGGATGACTGAAGCTTCCATATTTGTAAGACAGTAGGCAAAGTACAGCAAAATGAACAGAAGTATCACAAATTAATTGTGTGTAAAGGTATTTTTGGAACCAAGAAAAAAATGAGAAAATATAATACATGATCTAAATATAGTGAAAAAGTAAATAATAGCAGTTAGCATTGTTGATTTAATCATATAGTTTATTTACAATAAACATTTTTTAAAACTGTAAGTAGTTTGAAGTTGACTCATTTTTTTAAATGTCTGGGAAACATAAATACTTACTACCTTAGTCTTTTGTTCTAATCTTTAATATTTTGCTTTAATTCTTTTGTTGTAACCCATACGAAGATTCAAATTGATTTGAAGTATTTTAGTTGTATACTTTTATATTTTTAATGTTTTTTAATGTTTATTTAATGTTGAAGGAGAGAGAGACAGAGCATGAGTGGGGACGGGGGAGGGGGAGGGGGCAGGGGAGAGGTGGCAGAGAGAGAGGGAGACACAGAATCCAAAGCAGGCTCCAGGCTCTGAGCTGTGGGCACAGAGCTCCACGCGGGGCTCTAACTCACAAGCTGTGAGATCATGACCTGAGCCGAAGTCTATGCTTAACTGATTGAGCCACTCAAACGCCCCTAGTTGTATAATTTTAAAAGGAAGTATAAAAATATTAGTGTGGCTCAACAGCAGAAGAGCAAAAATTAGCAGATTATTAGCTGGAAGTTACTCTAGCAATGATATATGAAAGACATCCTTGTTCCACAAAAAAAAAAAAAAAAAAGGAAAACCAAAAACCAATTCTTGTGTCTCTAAATTAATTGAATATTGTATGCTGTCATCAGCGCTCAAGATATGTGTCACTACTGAATCAGATTTTATCATATGTATATGTGATGGGTGTATGTGGGTATGCATTTGTATTTAGCCCCCTCATCTTCAATACTATCACTATTACTTATGTGACTGCAGTTACTCAGCTGAATACATTCTAATAGAGTCTACAGAAATCATTCTCTTGAGATTCCAAGCAAATTACTTTGTTGCATTTACGATCTAACCAGAGTGGCTTTTCTTGTGTCAATTCATTATACCCAAGGGCAAGTCCTCTATTTAGTCCCTTTTTCAAGGTCATGGAGTTGAGCTTGATTAATATGGCTGCAGAACAGAATCAGATGAGAAAAATATTGGTCTAGTATCAGAGAAGGTTTTGTTAAGAAATTGAAAAAGGAAATCTTTATAATGAAAATCTTGCATAGTAAGTTAACAATTGCATTGTAATTTTATTTTATTTTTTTATTATTTTGAGGTGATGAATAAGAATATAAGAATAGATGTTGAGGCTCTGGTTGAATGGTTTTAGAGCAACTTTGTATTTGTAAAACGCTGCTACCAAAATATATATAAAATAGAGGAGAAAAAAGAAAGAATTGAGTACAGTGGACACAATGATGCTATTACAAAACCCCAACACATTATATTGGAAAAAGGAAATTCTAAGTCATAAGTAAAATGCAGTAAGTCTCTCACAGGCTTTGTATAGATGACAGAAAAAAAAAAAAAGATTTCAAGGCAATGTTTATACGTGGAGTACAGGGATGGATCCTACTTTCTTCTCTAAGGAAACCTATAAATTGAGAGTAGTTTAAAAAATATATCTTTGAAAAATGTAACCAAATATTCCTTTTTTTTCATACAATATATAAGAATCACATGAAACTTTGTCACAGTTAAAGGAAAAGTTTGCCTAAGCATAGGATAGGGCAATGAAAATAAGCCCAGTGTTGGATTTCATCATGAAGATAGGGATTCAAGTCCAGGACTTTAAGTCTTAATGACAGAATCCTTAACCATTAGCCCATCTTGTAGGAGAGATTTTACATGATACTTCCCTAGATATATCTCTAAGGCTTAACCGTCTTTACTGTGGATGCTTTCTGAAGACAGAAATTGCAGTAAAATGGTTAGCCTTGGCATAAGTTTATTATACAATCAGTAGCCTAATGTAGATTAACTAACTGTTAGTTTTTTTCCCCTTCCCCACCCCAATGTTCCATTTCTAAAGAATCTCTATGATAATGATGAGTAACTCCCCCAATTCCCAAACCAAAATCATCCTGCTAAATGTGCCCATGCTTAGCAAACTCTTTAGCTTTTCCCTTTGTTGAGTAACAAACCATCTGAATTGCCAAACTACAAAATGCCACATCAGGGTAGTCTGACCAACTATATCATAGGCATATGCATCATCTAGAACTATTTATAACATACCTCTTTTTCACAATTAGGTCGTGTGCCCATGAAGACAACTGCTTTATTTTATACATCTTTGATCTCCTACAAAATTCTTATTCTATCTGATTAATAATGTCTAATAAATGGTTAAGAAAACACAATAAATAGATTTCTCTCTAACCTCAAAATGGTTTAAAGATGTAACGTATTTAACTGGGATTCCTGCCTCAGCTTTAACTGAAGAACCAATATAGTGGCAATCAGAATGCATTGTTGTATTATACAAATCTGCATATGCAGAATTGACATGCATGATGAAAAGGAATATATTCCATTACTCTTGAGCCCCTTGGCTACAAGATATAAAGCGAGGTCCAAAGGTCAGATATAGGATGTTGGAGAAAACTGATTATCAGGTTTTTCCAGAGAAAGCTGTTGCTGTGCTAGAATTTTTCTTTTTCCCCCATTATGGAGAAAGGGTTGAGGGGTGTTACCTCTCCTCAACAGAAGGATACGAGGGACTGGGGCCTCGTTAAATTTTATTAAGTTAAATTAAGAAAGTTAAATTTTATTAAGATGTAGGCTGTGTCAGACAGAGAAAGAGACAGAGAAATGGGCAGGGGAAGAGAGGTCACCTGGGATGGGCTAAATTAGAGAGCAGGGGTAGTAGCTGCTTATCACAAACAGGTTGAGCATGCATCACAGGGTATGCAGGAGCTGTGGAGGGATCTACCAAGGAACCACCTGCCACAGACATACCAGTCAAGGGAACTGCAGGTGAGAGAACCCCGCAGCCAATCAGTCCTTAAATGTCTCCGTAAAAGCACTCATGAAAGAAAAAGACAGGTTTTATTAGATTGGCCTCACCCACCCAGAGACCTCAGCTGTAAAATCTGCCAAGGCCCAGGGTTTATGAAGCCACCTAGACAAATGAGTTCTGTGCCGTTTCCACCTCCCCTCCTCCCACAAAACACCTAATACAGCAGCTGGACAGTAAGAACTAGGATATAAGAGACTTCAAGAAGGAAGGACTTAACTGTGATAAATCAAGTTCAGAAGTTTGAATAAATACCTTGGACTCTATTCTAATTACTGAGTTGACACTGTGTTTGTGACTTAAAGTACCAGGAGGGCTATAGAGCTGCCACAGGGCTGCCAGAGATCACATCCTGGGGCAGAAGAAAATGATCCCCCCCCCACACCCCTCCAGTGCTGAATATAGTGTCAGGGAGGCAGTGGGAGGAAAAAACAATCTATTTGTTTACATCATAGGACATGTTTTTAAAACACTGGTTACAAATAGTGAAACTTTAAATTAGCAAAATGAAATCCCCCTACCTACAGTAATTTTATGTACAGTCAGACTACAGAAAATTCAATAAGTCATTTCTCCAGGGGCCTGTGGGATAATCGGAATTGTTTGTCCTTTACAGTGAAAGGGGTATGTAAAGAAGAAAAGAGTAGCAGTGGCCCATGGAAATTCTGCCTTATTGCCTATTTTCCTGAAAGGGAACGAGCTGATTTTATGAGGGAGGGGGTTAAATGGCAAAGACAACAGAGGCTGCTACCTTAATACTTGAAGAATTAAGAAATATATGCAGAAAATAGCTTTGAAACCCGAGGCGTGCCAAGAAGAATGGAAAGAGTAGGCTCCCAAAGAGGCTCTTAAACAGTGTTGCTAAAATTCACACTCATTTACTTAACATTAAAACCCAGCAATTAGCTAACAAACCTTAGTGACAGACTGCTATTAATTTTGTGCTGACTCCATACATGTAAATTAAACCATTACAAGTTTCCCCACGTGCTGCCTCTGACATTTGTTTTGTACAAGTAAGCTGGCCGTGGGGAGGCATAAACTTTGCTCTTAACCCCCTTGGCAACTGAGCTGCTGATCACTTTGTTAATTTCTTGAAAGATATTCAAAAACTAGTTTTTGAGGACAAAAGGTGATTAACAAAGTACCTTCAACTGAACAAGTCTTAAGGGCTAAAAATTATAGTATTCGCACAACAGTTTTTAGATTTGGCTGGAGACACTTAGATGATTATTATATAACTTAGTATGTAATTATATATTATGAAATGACGTAAATGTATTATAGTTATTTTTCCCATGAAGAAATCAAAATCTAGTATATTGTATAATTCATTATCCTCACTAAATCCTAAAAGTACATTAGAGCATTTCACTTTTTGCTTTTGATCATTTAAAAAACGGAAACAGAGGGTGCCTGGGTGGCTCAGTTGGTTAAGCATCAGACTTGGTTTCGGCTCAGGTCACAATCTCATGGTTTGTGAGTTCAAGCCCCACGTTGGCCTCTGCACTGGCAGTGTGGGGCCTGCTTGGGATTCTCTCTCTCTTCTCCTCTCTTTCTGTCCCTCCCCTGCTCACACACTCTCTCAAAATGAATAAAAAACTTTAAAAAACAATTAAAAACGGAAACAGAGGAAAAGCTGGCTTATTTAAAACTAAGGTCAAAAATTGGAAGAGGAGATTTTGTATTTAGAGAACTTTTTCATCAATGACCAAGTGAACTTATTAAATTCTTCACAAAAATCCCATGATCCCTATTCATCTATAGGTTCAGAGTTTCCAATAGAAGACCAACTGTGCTGGACACACAACCCCAAACTGCTTGAACAGTCAACCTCTTGACCATAGCAGCTGGAGAATCTGGGGGACTTGATTGCCTAATATATAGAATGGGCAGAGTGATCCACAACTCTGCATGGTTTTTAAATGTCTGATCTATATCAGTTGCTCTTCAAATACTCTCTTCCATTCTTCCTCCACTGTCCCCATAATGAAATTGTCCTAGGTGTGACATGATGTGTTACGTTTCTTTACCTTTACTATTGGCTTCCTGTCACACTACCTGTTTCAAGTCACTGTCCCTAAATACTAGATGGCAGATATGTTACCAATCATTCATTTCACCCACAGTTTTCAAGGCTTTTTAGTCAAGCACTGTTCCAGATACTTTAGCTATAACCATCAACAGAATAGATGAAAATCTGTAAGAACCACGCCCCTTCCCACATCCTTCAGAGGAAAAAAAAATAAAAGGACTTTAGATTTGAGGAATTTCTAAAACCTAAAATGTATCTCTAACAAAAATACATAACATCTCAAAAGTAAGCAAAAAATTAAAAAAAAATTACTTCTCTTACAATGCTTTTTGCTTTGAATCACAATCATTAGCACTAGCCCTTTACTCCTCTTTGAGCTACTTAAGCATAGGGTTTGTGTTTTTCTACTCTATGTTCCCTGCAAGCCTGGCAAAGAAGCAAGCCTATAATAGGTGTTCAACAAAGTCGGACTGAATTAAACAATGTGACAGTAAAAAATGGTCCCTTTTTTATATGTACAGTATGAAATCATTTTGAGTAACTAATTAAGCAAAAGTTAACTATTTCATAGATAGTACTTTGACGAAGGTCATCCATAGATTAGAAGTTTCCTAACAGAATTGGGCCTTAATTTAGACTTTTCTTACTGAAAACATAATCCTAAGATCAGCAACAATGGTCCCACCAATATCTGCTACCAAACCTACAAAAAAATCAGCCAGCATTCAACAAAATCCCTAAGTGGATTTCAAACATTAAA